>NW_025549009.1:0-22500 GCF_905237065.1 Salmo salar
GGAAGGACTGGAAACCAGCCGTTAAAGGGAGGACTGGGAGGGACACACACTGGTAAAAGCCATAAATCACAATCTTTACTGCTTTGCAATATCCCTAAAAAAATAAATATATAAATATATATTTTATAATTGTGCAAACGGATAAATAAGAAACAGAATATATCAGATTAATTTGTCAGTAGAAACATGACTATTGGACGGCAATAACGTAATGGTGATTACCACTATATCAGTAACTCAGGGAATAGACTCCAGACTCTGATCAGTAAGTGTATAACCTTCACAGTGGTGGGGAATAGAGCAGACTTGATCAGTAATGTAAAACCTTCACAGGGGTGGGAATAGATGCCAGACTTCTGGATCAGTAAGTCATAACCTTCTCACAGTGGTGTGGGAATAGACGGCAGACTTGATCAGTAATGTCCATAACCTTCACAGTGGTGTGGGAATCAGACCTCGCAGACCCTGATCAGTAATGCTCCATAACCTCACAGTGGTGTGGGAATAGACCTCGAGACTCTGATCAGTAATGTATAACCTACAGGGGTGGGAATAGACCAGACTTGATAGTAATGTCATAACCTTCAGAGTGGTGTGGGAATCAGACGCCAGACTCTGATCAGTAATGTCACAACCTTTACAGTGGTGGGGGGAATAGAAACCGACTAAAGTATAACAGGGAATAGACAGACCGATAGTAATGTCATAACTACAGGTGTGGGAATAGACCTCAGACTGATCAGGAAAATTACAGTGGTGGGGAATAGACCCAGACCGAATAAGTATAACCCTAAGTGGTGTGGGAATAGACAGACTTGATCAGTAATGTCATAACCTTCACAGTGGTGTGGGAATAGACCCCTCCAGACTCTGATAGTAATCATAACCTTACAGTGGGTGGGAATAGACCCCGAGACTACTGACTAGTAATGCCAAACCTTCACAGTGGTGTGGGAAATCAGACCTCCAGACTCTGATCAGTAATGTCATAACCTCACAGTGGTGTGGGAATAGACCTCCAGACTCTGACGAGTAAGTATAACCTTCAAGGGGGGGAATAGACCTCAGACTCTGATATAATGTCATGAACTTCACAGTGGTGTGGGAATAGACCCTCCAGACGAAGTAATTATAACCTCACAGTGGTGTGGGAATAGATGCAGACCGGATCAGTAATGTCCATAACCTTCACAGTGGTGTGGGAATTAGACGCCAGACTTGATCAGTAATGTCATAACCTTCACAGTGGTGTGGGAATAGACCTCCAGACTTGATCAGTAATGTCATAACCTTCACAGTGGTGTGGGAATAGACGCCAGACTTGATCAGTAATGTATAACCTTCAAGTGGGGGGATTGACTCCAGAGATTAAGAGATACCAGAGCCAATCGGTGTGATGTGCAGGCACGGGATGTGATGGGGAATGTGACCTGATAATGACAAATTTAATTAAACAAGGTAAATGAGATGGTTACGAAAGGGGGGAAGGAGGGATTATGTGGAATGAAAAAAAAACACACACACACACACACACACACACACACACACACACACACACACACACAACCAGGAAGCAGCCCTGAGAACTACAGCAGAACAGGAACCCTAAAGAAAAACATTTTTTAAAAACTAGTCTCAACTTGTAAACTACACCGAACGTTGTCTCCTTCTCCCCCCCCCCCTGATGGACGGATCAGGGTAGAATAGAGTTCCTTCCCTCCCTCCCTGATGGACGATCAGAGAATAGAGTCCCCTTCTCTCCCTCCCTGATGGACGATCAGGGTAGAATAGAGTTCCTTCTCTCCCTCCCTGATGGAGATCAGGGAGAATAGAGTCTCTTCTCTCCCTCCCGATGGACCATCAGGGTAGAATAGATCTCTCTCCCTCCCCGATGGACGATCAGGGTAGAATAGAGCCTCCTCCTCCCTGATGGAATCAGGGTAGAATAGAGTCCTTCTCTCCCTCCGATGGAGATAGCAGAATAGAGTCCCCCTCCCTCCCTGATGGACGATCAGGGCAGAATAGAGTCTCTCTCCCTCCCTGATGGAGATCAGGTAGAAGAGAGTCTCCTTCTCTCCCTCCCGGATGGACCGATCAGGGTAGAATAAGTCCTCTCCCTCCTGATGGAGATCAGTAGAATAGAGTTTTTCTCCCCCCCGATGGAGATCAGGGTAGAATAGAGTCCCCTTCCTCCCTCCCCGATGACGATCAGGTAGAATAGAGTCTCTTCTCTCCCTCCCCGATGGACGATAAGAATTAGACCTCCCCCCCTGATGAAATAGGAAATAGAGCCCCTTCTCTCCCTCCCGAGACTGGGCAGAATAGAGCCCCCCCCCCCCCCCCTGAGGAGATATAAGCCCTTCTCCCCCTGATGGAATCAGGGTAGAATAGAGCCTCCTCCTGATGGAGATAGGGTAGAATAGAGTCTCTCCCTCCCTAGGAGATCGGGTAGAATAGAGTTCCTTTCTCTCCCTCCCTGATGGACGATCAGGGTAGAATAGAGTCTCCTTCTCCCCCTCCCCTGATGGGACTCGATCAGGGTAGAATAGAGTTTTCTCCTCCCTGATGGAGATAGGGAGAAAGAGTTTTCTCTCCCTCCTGATGGACAATTTAGGGCAGAACAGAGTCTCCTTCCCCTCCCTGATGGACGATCAGGGTAGAATAGAGTCCTTCTCTCCCTCCCTGATGGACGATCAGGTAGAATAGAGTCTCCTTTCTCTCCCCCCCCCGATGGACGATCAGGGCAGAATAGAGTTCTTCTCCCTCCCCGACGGAGATAGGAGAGACAGAGTGATGGAACAGAAGGAGAAGGGGTTTAGTAAGGCTAGGGCGAGCCGAGGGAAGGGGGTTTTATGTAAGGTAGCGGCAGCTGAGTGAAGGGGTTTTATGTAGGGTCAGAGGCTAGCTGAGGAAGGGTTTGAAGTAGAGGTAGTGAGTGATGGGGTTATGTAAGGTGAAGCGGTAGGCTGAGTGATGTGGTTTATGGTAGGCCAGAGGAGAGTGATGGGGAATAAGTAAAAGGAGTGAAGGTTTTATGTAAAGGTAGAATATAAAAAGAGGGATGTAGTAATAGAGTGAGTGAAGAGGTAAGAGGAGGGGAATAAGGAGAGGAGAGATAGGTAGAGAGCTGAGTGATGGGGTTTTATAAGGTAGAGGCCAGGCTGGAGCGATGGGGTTGAAAGAGAGGTAGCATTTGAGTGACGGGGTATGTAGCCAGAGGAGTTGAGTGATGGGTTGATGGGAAGGCCATAGAGATTAGCTGAGTGAAGGGTTTAGAAGAGAGAGTTGAGTGAAGGGTTTTATGTAACAGCAGCTGAGTGGTGGGGTTTTATGTAAGGCCAGAGGTATAGTTGAGTGGAAAGAGGCATGGGTTTTATGTGGGGCTAGAGCTAGCTGAGTGATGGGGTTTTAAGGGAGGTATTGGGCTGAGTGAAGGGTTTTATGTAAGTAGCGGCTGAAGCTGAGTGAAGGGTTTTGTGTAAGGCTAGCGGCCAGGTTGAGTGATGGGGCTTATGTAAAGGCTAGAGGCTAGCTTGGAGTGAAGGGTTTTATGTAAGGCTAGTGGCTATTAGCTGAGTGATGAGGTTTATGTAAGGCTAGAGGCTAGCTTGAGGAAGGGTTTATGTATAAGGAGAGTAGTGGAGGATGGGGTTTATTGTGTAGTTGAGGAGGATGTGGGTTTTTTATGTAAGGCAGATAGCTGAGTGAAGGGGTATGAAGATAGTGGGGTGAGTGATGGGGGTTTGTGGGTAAGGCTAGAGGCTTAGCTGGAGAGATGGGGTTATGTAAGGCCAGCGGAGTTGGAGTGATGGGGTTTATGTAAGGCTAGAGGCTAGCTGAGTGAAGGGGGGTTTTATGCAAGGTAGATGGTTAGCTGAGTGATGGGGTTCTATGTAAGCACTAGAGGCTAAAGGGAGTGATGGGGTTTTATGTAAGGATAGGAGGCTGGGCTGGAGTGATGGGGTATGAAGAGGTAGCTGAGTGAAGGGTGATGAAGACAGAGTAGCTGGAGGATGGGTTTTGGCGTAAGGCCGAGCATTGGAGTGAAGGGTTTTTATGTAAAGGTAGAGGAGCTGAGTGATGGGGTTTTTTATGTAAGTGATAGCTGAGTGAAGTTTTATGTAAGGCTAGAGGCTAGAGGGAGTGATGGGTTTTATGTGAAGGCTAGCTGAGAGATGGGGATAGAAAGGTAATGAAAGAGTGAAGGGTTTTAGTAAGAATAGCTGAGTGATGGGGTTTAAGAAGGAAGAGGTCGAACTGAGGATGGGTTTATGTAAGGCAGAGGCATTGGAGTGAAGGGTTTTAAGGAAGCGCGAGAAGGTTTTAGGTAAGGCTAGTGGTAGCTGAGTGAAGGGTTTGGTAAGGCTAGTGGTTAGCTGGAGTGAAGGGTTTTATAAGACTAGAGGCTATTGGGAGTGATGGGGTTTATGTAAGGTAGAGGTATGAGTGAGGGGGAGGATAGGGGTGAGTGAAGGGTTTATGTATGGGCAGAGGTAGTGAGTGAAGGGGTTTATGTAAGGTAGAGGTTAGCTGAGTGATGGGGTTTTATGTAAGGAGAGGTAGCTGAGGATGGGGTTTTATGTAAGGCTAGCGGCTAGCTTGAGTGATGGGTTTTATGTAGGGTAGAGGAGTGAGGAAGGGGTTTATGTAAGGGAAGGGCTAGCTGGAGTGATGGGAGTTCTGAGGGTAAGGCCAGAGGCTAGCTGAGTGAAGGGTTTAGTAAGGCAGAGGAGCTGAGTGATAGGGTTTTAGTACGGCTATGTGGAATTGAGTGAAGGGTTTTATGTAAGGCCATAGTGGTGAGATATGGGTTTTGAGATAAAGACTAGAGGTAGCCGGAGTGATGGGGTTTTATGTAAGACTAGAGGCTAGATGAGTGATGGGGTTTATGTAAGGTAGTGGCTAGCTGGAGTGAAGGGTTTTAGTAAGGCACCAGAGGGGGAGTGGGGTTTTTTATGTAAGGTAGAGGTAGCTGGAGTGAAGGGGTTATGTAAGGTAGGGTAGCTGGAGTGATGGGGTTTATGGGAGGATGGATGTAAGGCTAGGATGGAGGATGGGGTTATGTAAGGCAGAGGCTATTGAGTGATGGGGTATTGCGGAATATTAGAGGCTTGGTGAGGATGGGGATTTTGTAAGGCAATGTGAATATGAAGGAGATGTTAAAGGTAGAGGTGAGGAGGAAGGTAGTAAGAGAGGTAAGAGGATGGGTTTATGTAAGGACAGAGGCTAGCTGAGTGAAGGGTTTTGTGTAAGGTAGACAGCTGAGGATGGGTTTATGTAAGGCTAGGAGGCTGTGAGTGATGGGGTCATGTAAGGTGGAGGTAGGAGTGATGGGGTATAATTAAGAAGACTGCTGAGTGAAGGTTTATGTAAGGCTAGCGGCTAGGAGGTGGGGTTTATGGTAAGGAGAGGATAGTTGAGTGATGGGGTTTTATGTAAAGGTAGTGGGCGGGGCGAGTGATGGGGTTTGGCGTAAGGAAAGGAAGCGAGGATGGGGTTAAAGGATAGAGTAATGAGTGATTGGGGTTATGTAAGGCGGGAGGAGTGATGGGGTTTTATGTAAGGTAGAGGGTGTGATGGGGTTTATGTAAGTGAGTGAATTAAAGAGAGTTACTGAGATGGGGTTTAGGAAGGAGGAGCTGGAGTGATGGGGTTTATAGATGAGTTAGTAAGTAGAGGTAGCTGAGTGAAGGGGTATGTAAGGTAGGGGTTGAGGATGGGGTTTTATGTGTTAAGGTTACTGAGTGAATTGTAAAGATGAGTGATAGGGGTTTATGTAAGGTAAGAGGCTAGCTGGAGTGAAATGTAAGGTAGTGGTAGCTGAGTGATGGGGTTTTAGTAAGGCTAGTGAGTGGATGGGTTTTATGGGAAGGAAAGGGTAGCTGAGTGATGGGTTTTATGTAAGGCACTTAGCATTGAGTGATGGGTTTATATGTGAGCTTTTAAATGTGGAGTGAAGGGTTATGTATGTAAGGCTGAGGGCTAGCTGAGTGGGATGGGTATTATGTAAGCTGCCTGAAGGCAGTGAGTGATGGGTTTTATGAGGATAGCGGCCAGCTGGAAGGATGGGGTTTATGTAAGGCTAGCTGGAGTGAAGGGGTTTTATGTAAGGCCAGAGGCTAGCTTGAGTGAAGGGTTTGGCGTAAGGCTAGTGAGCTGAGTGAAGGGGTTTAAGGGCGGCAATATGCTGAGTGATAGGTTTTATGTAAGGTAGCTGCAGCTGAGTGATGGGGGTTTATGTAAGGAGTGAGTGGAGGGTTTTAGAGCGGTAGAGTGATTGGGGTTTTATGTAAGGTAGGGCAGCCGAGTGATGGGGTTTATGTAAGGCCGGCCAGTCGGGAGTGAAGGGGTTATGTAAGGCAGCATGGCTAGCTGAGTGAAGGGTTTTGGCGTAAGGCTAGTGGTAGCTGAGTGAAGGGGTTTATGTGGTAGCGGCCATTGAGTGAAGCGGTTTATGTGGGGCTACGGCCAACTGAGCGAAGGGTTTTTATGTAAGGCTAGAGGCTAGCTGAGTGAAGGGTTTATGTAAGGCCAGCGGCTAACTGAGTGAAGGGTTTTATGTAAGGCCAGCGGCCAGCTGAGCGATGGGGTTTTATGTAAGGCTGGGGCTGAGTGAAGGGGTTTTAAGCAAGGCCAGCGGCCAGCTGAGTGATGGGGTTTTAACAAGGCTGGGGGCCACAGCTGAGTGAAGGGGTTTATGTAAGGCCAGCGGCTAGCTGAGTGAAGGGTTTTATGTGGCTAGCGGCCAACTGAGTGAAGGGTTTTGGTGTAAGGCCAGAGGCTAGCTGAGTGATGGGGTATTATGTAAGGCTACGGCTAACTGAGTGAAGGGTTTTATGTAAGGCTAGCGGCTAGCTGAGTGAAGGGTTTTATGTAAGGCTGGAGGCCATTGGGAGTGAAGGGCGATGTGTTAAGAGGTAGCTGAGTGAAGGGGTTTTATGTAAGGCCAGAGGCTGGGGCTGAGTGATGGGGTTTTGGCAAAAGGTAGAGGCCAGCTGAGTGATGGGGTTTATGTAAGGCTAGCTGCCAGCTGAGTGACGGGGTTTCGCGTAAGGCCACTGAGTGAAGGGTTTTATGTAAATAGTATTAGCTTGATATGGTTTTATGTAAGGCTAGCGGCCAGCTGAGTGAAGGGGTTTTATGTAAGGCTAGAGGCTAGCTGAGTGATGGGGTTTTATGTAAGGCTAGGGGCTAGCTGAGTGATGGGGTTTTTATGTAAGGCTAGAGGCTAGCTGAGTGAAGGGTTTTATGTAAGGCCAGAGGCTATTGAGTGATGGGGTTTTATGTAAGGCCAGGGCTAGCTGAGTGAAGGGGTTTATGTAAGGCCAGAGGCTAGCTGAGTGAAGGGGTTTATGTAAGGCTAGAGGCTAGCTGAGTGATGGGGTTTTATGTGGCCAGAGGCAATAGCTGAGTGATGGGGTTTTAACAAGGCTAGCGGCCAGCTGAGTGATGGGTTTTATGTAAGGGCAGAGGCTAGCTGAGTGAAGGGTTTTTATGTAAGGCTAACGGCCAGCTGAGTGATGGGGTCTCATGTGGGGCCAGAGGCTAGCTGAGTGATGGGGTTTTATGGAATAGAGGTTAGCTGAGTGATGGGTTTTATGTGTAAGGTTAGAGGCTAGCTGAGTGAAGGGTTTTACGTAAGGCTAGAGGCTAGCTGAATGATGGGGTTTTATGTAAGGCTAGCGGCTAGCTGAGTGAAGGGTTTTTATGTAAGGCTAGAGGCTAGGGGCTGAGTGAAGGGGTTTTTATGTAAGGCTAGAGGCTACGGAGTGGATGGGTTTTGTAAGGCTAGCTGAGTGATGGGAGTTTATGTAAGGCTAGCGGCTAGCTGAGTGATGGGTTTTATGTAAGGCTAGCGGCTAGCTGAGTGATGGGGTTTTATGTAAGGCTAGAGGCTAGCTGAGTGATGGGGTTTTTGTAAGGCACATAGAGGCTAGCTGAGTGAAGGGTTTTATGTAAGGCTAGAGGCTAGCTGAGTGAAGGGTTTTATGTAAGGCTAGTGGCTAGCTGAGTGAAGGGTTTATGTAAGGGGCTAGAGGCTAGCTGAGTGAAGGGGTTTATGTAAGGCTAGAGGCTAGCTGAGTGATGGGGTTTTATGTAAGGCTAGAGGCTAGCTGAGTGAAGGGGTTTTATGTGGCTAGAGGCTAGCTGAGTGATGGGTTTTATGTAAGGCTAGAGGCTAGCTGGTGATGGGGTTTTATGTAGGCTGGCGGCTGGCTGAGTGAGAGGGTTTATGTAAGGCTAGCGGCTAGCTGAGTGATGGGGTTTTATGTAAGGCTAGCGGCTAGCTGAGTGATGGGGTATTATGTAAGGCTAGCGGCTAGCTGAGTGAAGGGTTTTATGTAAGGCTAGAGGCTAGCTGAGTGATGGGGTTTTATGTAAGGCTAGAGGCTAGCTGAGTGATGGGGTTTTATGTAAGGCTAGCGGCTAGCTGAGTGATGGGGTTTTATGTAAGGCTAGCGGCTAGCTGAGTGATGGGGTTTTATGTAAGGCTAGAGGCTAGCTGAGTGAAGGGTTTTATGTAAGGCTAGAGGCTAGCTGAGTGATGGGGTTTTATGTAAGGCTAGGGGCTAGCTGAGTGAAGGGGTTTATGTAAGGCTAGAGGCTAGCTGAGTGAAGGGGTTTATGTAAGGCTAGAGGCTAGCTGAGTGATGGGGTTTTATGTAAGGCTAGTGGCTTAAGGGGTTTATGTAAGGCTAGCGGCTAGCTGAGTGAAGGGGTTTTATGTAAGGCTAGCGGCTAGCTGAGTGAAGGGGTTTTATGTAAGGCTAGCGGCTAGCTGAGTGAAGGGTTTTATGTAAGGCTAGAGGCTAGCTGAGTGAAGGGGTTTTATGTAAGGCTAGAGGCTAGCTGAGTGATGGGGTTTTATGTAAGGCTAGCGGCTAGCTGAGTGATGGGGTTCTATGTAAGGCTAGAGGCTAGCTGAGTGATGGGGTTTTATGTAAGGCTAGAGGCTAGCTGAGTGATGGGTTTTATGTAAGGTTAGAGGCTAGCTGAGTGAAGGGTTTTATGTAAGGCTAGAGGCTAGCTGAGTGATGGGTTTTATGTAAGGCTAGCGGCTAGCTGAGTGAAGGGTTTTTATGTAAGGCTAGAGGCTAGCTGAGTGATGGGGTTTTATGTAAGGCTAGAGGCTAGCTGAGTGATGGGGTTTTATGTAAGGCAAGAGGCTAGCTGAGTGAAGGGTTTTATGTAAGGCTAGAGGCTAGCTGAGTGAAGGGTTTTATGTAAGGCTAGTGGCTAGCTGAGTGAAGGGGTTTTATGTAAGGCTAGTGGCTAGCTGAGTGAAGGGTTTTATGTAAGACTAGAGGCTAGCTGAGTGATGGGGTTTTATGTAAGGCTAGAGGCTAGCTGAGTGATGGGGTTTTATGTAAGGCTAGAGGCTGGGTTTATGGTAGGCTAGAGGCTAGCTGAGTGATGGGGTTCTATGTAAGGCTAGTGGCTAGCTGAGTGAAGGGTTTTATGTAAGACTAGAGGCTAGCTGAGTGAAGGGTTTTATGTAAGGCTAGTGGCTAGCTGAGTGATGGGGTTTTATGTAAGGCTAGTGGCTAGCTGAGTGAAGGGTTTTATGTAAGGCTAGTGGCTAGCTGAGTGATGGGGTTTTATGTAAGGCTAGAGGCTAGCTGAGTGAAGGGTTTTATGTAAGGCTAGCGGCTAGCTGAGTGAAGGGTTTTATGTAAGGCTAGCGGCTAGCTGAGTGATGGGGTTTTATGTAAGGCTAGAGACTAGCTGAGTGAAGGGTTTTATGTAAGGCTAGAGGCTAGCTGAGTGATGGGGTTTTATGTAAGGCTAGGGGCTAGCTGAGTGAAGGGGTTTATGTAAGGCTAGAGGCTAGCTGAGTGAAGGGGTTTATGTAAGGCTAGAGGCTAGCTGAGTGATGGGGTTTTATGTAAGGCTAGAGGCTAGCTGAGTGATGGGGTTTTATGTAAGGCTAGCGGCTAGCTGAGTGATGGGTTTTATGTAGGGCTAGAGGCTAGCTGAGTGAAGGGGTTTTATGTAAGGCTAGCGGCTAGCTGAGTGATGGGGTTCTATGTAGGCTAGAGGCTAGCTGAGTGATGGGGTTTTATGTAAGGCTAGAGGCTAGCTGAGTGATGGGTTTTATGTAAGGTTAGAGGCTAGCTGAGTGAAGGGTTTTATGTAAGGCTAGAGGCTAGCTGAGTGATGGGTTTTATGTAAGGCTAGCGGCTAGCTGAGTGAAGGGTTTTTATGTAAGGCTAGAGGCTAGCTGAGTGATGGGGTTTTATGTAAGGTTAGAGGCTAGCTGAGTGAAGGGTTTTATGTAAGGCTAGAGGCTAGCTGAGTGAAGGGTTTTATGTAAGGCTAGAGGCTAGCTGAGTGAAGGGTTTTATGTAAGACTAGTGGCTAGCTGAGTGAAGGGTTTTATGTAAGGCTAGCGGCTAGCTGAGTGATGGGGTTTTATGTAAGGCTAGCGGCTAACTGAGTGAAGGGTTTTATGTAAGGCTAGAGGCTAGCTGAGTGAAGGGTTTTTGTAAGACTAGTGGCTAGCTGAGTGAAGGGTTTTATGTAAGGCTAGTGGCTAGCTGAGTGAAGGGTTTTATGTAAGACTAGAGGCTAGCTGAGTGATGGGGTTTTATGTAAGGCTAGAGACTAGCGGAGTGATGGGTTTTATGTAAGGCTAGCTGAGTGATGGGGTTTTATGTAAGGCTAGAGGCTAACTGAGTGAAGGGTTTTATGTAAGGCTAGAGGCTAGCTGAGTGAAGGGGTTTTATGTAAGGCTAGCGGCTAGCTGAGTGATGGGGTTTTATGTAGGGCTAGAGGCTAGCTGAGTGAAGGGTTTTATGTAAGGCTAGAGGCTAGCTGAGTGATGGGGTTTTATGTAAGGCTAGAGACTAGCTGAGTGAAGGGTTTTATGTAGCCGACAACCAACAGGGATATTATCCAGCTGTTCAGTAGCCAGGGGTGAGGGGCCCTACCCAGCCCCCGGGCCCCGGGTTTGGGGGAATAGATCACCCTAGAGGGAATACATCCCATAGAGAGGGGGAATACATCCCATAGAGAGGGGGAATACATCCCATAGACAGGGGGAATACATCCCATAGAGAGGGGGAATACATCCCATAGAGAGGGGGAATACATCCCATAGAGAGAGGGAATACATCCCATAGAGAGGGGAATACATCCCATAGAGAGGGGAATACATCCCATAGAGAGGGGGAATACATCCCATAGAGAGGGGGAATACATCCCATAGAGAGGGGGAATACATCCCATAGAGAGGGGGAATACATCCCATAGAGAGGGGAATACATCCCATAGAGAGGGGGAATACATCCCATAGAGAGGGAATACATCCCATAGAGAGGGAATACATCCCATAGAGAGGGGGAATACATCCCATAGAGAGGGGGAATACATCCCATAGAGAGAGGGAATACATCCCATAGAGAGGGGGAATACATCCCATAGAGAGGGAATACATCCCATAGAGAGGGGGAATACATCCCATAGAGAGGGGGAATACATCCCATAGAGAGGGGGAATACATCCCATAGAGAGAGGGAATACATCCCATAGAGAGGGGGAATACATCCCATAGAGAGGGAATAGATCCCATAGAGAGAGGAATACATCCCATAGAGAGGGAATACATCCCATAGAGAGGGAATACATCCCATAGAGAGGGGGAATACATCCCATAGAGAGGGGGAATACATCCCATAGAGAGGGGGAATACATCCCATAGAGAGGGGGAATACATCCCATAGAGAGGGGGAATACATCCCATAGAGAGGGGAATACATCCCATAGAGAGGGGAATACATCCCATAGAGAGAGGGAATACATCCCATAGAGAGGGGAATACATCCCATAGAGAGGGGAATACATCCCATAGAGAGGGGGAATACATCCCATAGAGAGGGGGAATACATCCCATAGAGAGGGAATACATCCCATAGAGAGGGGGAATACATCCCATAGAGAGGGGGAATACATCCCATAGAGAGGGGGAATACATCCCATAGAGAGGGGGAATACATCCCATAGAGAGGGAATACATCCCATAGAGAGGGGAATACATCCCATAGAGAGGGGGAATACATCCCATAGAGAGGGGGAATACATCCCATAGAGAGGGGGAATACATCCCATAGAGAGGGAATACATCCCATAGAGAGGGGGAATACATCCCATAGAGAGAGGAAATACATCCCATAGAGAGGGGGAATACATCCCATAGAGAGGGGGAATACATCCCATAGAGAGGGGGAATACATCCCATAGAGAGAGGGAATACATCCCATAGAGAGGGAATACATCCCATAGAGAGGGAATACATCCCATAGAGAGGGGGAATACATCCCATAGAGAGAGGGAATACATCCCATAGAGAGGGGGAATACATCCCATAGAGAGGGGGAATACATCCCATAGAGAGAGAGAATACATCCCATAGAGAGGGGGAATACATCCCATAGAGAGGGAATACATCCCATAGAGAGGGGGAATACATCCCATAGAGAGGGGTACATCCCATAGAGAGGGGGAATACATCCCATAGAGAGGGGGAATACATCCCATAGAGAGGGGGAATACATCCCATAGAGAGGGGGAATACATCCCATAGAGAGAGAGAATACATCCCATAGAGAGGGGGAATACATCCCATAGAGAGGGGGAATACATCCCATAGAGAGGGGGAATACATCCCATAGAGAGGGGAATACATCCCATAGAGAGGGGGAATACATCCCATAGAGAGGGAATAAATCACCTTAAAGTAGGTCCCAAACTGGGGGTAGGAGTAATGTCATCTCACACTCTGTGTGTGTGTGTGTGTGTGTGTGTGTGTGTGTGTGTGTGTGTGTGTGTGTGTGTGTGTGTGTGTGTGTGTGTGTGTGTGTGTGTGTGTGTGTGTGTGTGTGTGTGTGGGGCAGGCTTACAATAATGGCAAAAAACAACATTTGAGAGTGCGCTGACCCTGGGGCTAGAGGGGGTACAGCTGGGTGCTCTGACCCTGGGGCTAGAGGGGGTACAGCTGGGTGCTCTGACCCTGGGGCTAGAGGGGATACAGCTGGGTGCTCTGACCTTGGGGCTAGAGGGGGTACAGCTGGGTGCTCTGACTCTGGGGCTAGAGGGGGTACAGCTGGGTGCTCTGACCCTGGGGCTAGAGGGGGTACAGCTGGGTGCTCTGACCCTGGGGCTAGAGGGGGTACAGCTGGGTGCTCTGACCCTGGGGCTAGAGGGGGTACAGCTGGGTGCTCTGACCTTGGGGCTAGAGGGGGTACAGCTGGGTGCTCTGACCCTGGGGCTAGAGGGGGTACAGCTGGAGGGAAGACATGCCATAAAGAGTGGTCCATTAGTTTTAAACAGAGTCCAGAAAGCCCTCCCGTCCATCTACAACCCAGATATCAACACCACCGTTCATTTTGTAGATGTGAAAACCAGAGTGGAGGACGTCAGATCATTCCCAGACACAGCTACGATAGCAGAAAGACATCCCGCTGAGAGGCAATCTGCTCTAAAGACTATTACTGACACCTATGATCAGGGATTTAGTTTCACCAGGCAATTATCTTCTCTCTCTCTCCCCATTACTCCCTCCCCCCTCCCCCTTCTCTCCCTCCTTTCTCTCTCTCCCTCCCTCCCTCCCTCTCCTCCTCTCTTTCCCTCCCCTCTCCCCTACCCCTCTCTCTCTCTCTCTCCTCCCTCCCTCCCTCCCTCTCCTCCTCTCCCCTTACCCCTCTCACTCTCCCCCTACCCCTCTCTCTCTCCCTCCCTCCCTCTCCTCCTCTCTTTCCCTCCCCTCTCCCCCTACCCCTCTCTTTCCCTATCCCTCCCTCTATATCTCTCTCCCTCCCTCTCTCCCTCCCTCTTTTCTCTCCTCCTCTCTTTCCCTCCCCCTACCCCTCTCCCTCCCTCCCTCTCCTCCTCTCTCCCATGACAAACATTAATCATTTAGACGAGAAGCAGCTCTGACTCAGAACGCCCCGTTCACACTCGCAGGATCCCGTCTCCCCCACACAGCTGTGAAGAGGGGCACGACACCACCTTCTCTCCCTCAGGAGGATGAAAAGATTTGGCATGGGCCCTCAGAAAGATCTACATCACAAAGCCCTGTATGTCTGCAGAGATTCTGTGTGCCTCTCTGAGGTGTTGCTGCTGGGTCAACACCTACCTGTCCTGGCCCAGACATCTACGGCCAGGCCACTTCCCTCAACCTGTCCTGTCCTGTCCCAGACATCTACGGCCAGGTCACTTCCCTCAACCTGTCCTGTCCTGTCCCAGACATCTACGGCCAGGTCACTTCCCTCAACCTGTCCTGTCCCAGACATCTACGGCCAGGCCACTTCCCTCAACCTGTCCTGTCCCAGACATCTACGGCCAGGTCACTTCCCCCACCTGTCCTGTCCTGTCCCAGACATCTACGGCCAGGTCACTTCCCTCAACCTGTCCTGTCCCAGACATCTACGGCCAGGTCACTTCCCTCAACCTGTCCTGTCCTGTCCCAGACATCTACGGCCAGGTCACTTCCCTCAACCTGTCCTGTCCCAGACATCTACGGCCAGGCCACTTCCCTCAACCTGTCCTGTCCCAGACATCTACGGCCAGGTCACTTCCCTCAACCTGTCCTGTCCCAGACATCTACGGCCAGGCCACTTCCCTCAACCTGTCCTGTCCCAGACATCTACGGCCAGGTCACTTCCCTCAACCTGTCCTGTCCCAGACATCTACGGCCAGGCCACTTCCCTCAACCTGTCCTGTCCCAGACATCTACGGCCAGGCCACTTCCCTCAACCTATCCCGTCCCAGACATCTACGGCCAGGTCACTTCCCTCAACCTGTCCCGTCCCAGACATCTACGGCCAGGTCACTTCCCTCAACCTGTCCTGTCCCAGACATCTACGGCCAGGTCACTTCCCTCAACCTGTCCTGTCCCAGACATCTACGGCCAGGCCACTTCCCTCAACCTGTCCTGAACCAGACATCTACGGCCAGGTCACTTCCCTCAACCTGTCCTGAACCAGACATCTACGGCCAGGTCACTTCCCTCAACCTGTCCTGTCCCAGACATCTACGGCCAGGTCACTTCCCTCAACCTGTCCTGTCCTGTCCCAGACATCTACGGCCAGGCCACTTCCCTCAACCCGTCCTGTCCCAGACATCTACGGCCAGGTCACTTCCCTCAACCTGTCCTGTCCTGTCCCAGACATCTACGGCCAGGTCACTTCCCTCAACCTGTCCTGTCCCAGACATCTACGGCCAGGTCACTTCCCTCAACCTGTCCTGTCCCAGACATCTACGGCCAGGCCACTTCCCTCAACCTGTCCTGTCCCAGACATCTACGGCCAGGTCACTTCCCTCAACCTGTCCTGTCCTGTCCCAGACATCTACGGCCAGGTCACTTCCCTCAACCTGTCCTGTCCCAGACATCTACGGCCAGGCCACTTCCCTCAACCTGTCCTGTCCCAGACATCTACGGCCAGGTCACTTCCCTCAACCTGTCCTGTCCTGTCCCAGACATCTACGGCCAGGTCACTTCCCTCAACCTGTCCTGTCCCACACATCTACGGCCAGGCCACTTCCCTCAACCTATCCCGTCCCAGACATCTACGGCCAGGCCACTTCCCTCAACCTGTCCTGTCCCAGACATCTACGGCCAGGTCACTTCCCTCAACCTGTCCTGTCCCAGACATCTACGGCCAGGTCACTTCCCTCAACCTGTCCTGTCCTGAACCAGACATCTACGGCCAGGTCACTTCCCTCAACCTGTCCTGTCCCAGACATCTACGGCCAGGTCACTTCCCTCAACCTGTCCTGTCCCAGACATCTACGGCCAGGCCACTTCCTCAACCTGTCCTGTCCTGTCCCAGACATCTACGGCCAGGTCACTCCCTCAACCTGTCCTGTCCTGTCCCAGACATCTACGGCCAGGCCACTTCCCCTCAACCTGTCCTGTCCCAGACATCTGCGGCCAGGCCACTTCCCTCAACCTGTCCTGTCCCAGACATCTACGGCCAGGCCACTTCCCTCAACCTGTCCTGTCCCAGACATCTACGGCCAGGTCACTTCCCTCAACCTGTCCTGTCCCAGACATCTACGGCCAGGCCACTTCCCTCAACCTGTCCTGTCCCAGACATCTACGGCCAGGTCACTTCCCTCAACCTGTCCTGAACCACACATTTACAGCACACACACAGACACGCAAGGACACACTCACACACACACACAGAGAGAGATGGCAGTACATAAAGCATGTAGATAAACAACCCCACACACACACACACACACACACACACACACACACACACACACACACACACACACACACACACACACAAAATTAAGGATTAAAAGTCCTGCATGAAAACATTCCCAAACACATCTGTGAATTACCACAAACATCATCTATTGTTTCCACTAACTAAGAGAAGATGTGCATCGATGCTTCATCCGCCAGACATGTGCTGCATCATGGGAAAGTACCGTCCGTCCCAGTTTACTGAGGAACAATACCACAGTACCGTCCCAGTACCACAGTACCGTCCCAATACCACAGTACCGTCCCAGTACCACAGTACCGTCCCAGTACCACGGTACCGTCCCAGTTTACTGAGGAACAATACCACAGTACCGTCCCAGTACCACGGTACCGTCCCAGTACCACAGTACCGTCCCAGTACCACAGTACCGTCCCAGTACCACGGTACCGTCCCAGTTTACTGAGGAACAATACCACAGTACCGTCCCAGTACCACGGTACCGTCCCAGTACCACAGTACCGTCCCAGTACCACGGTACCGTCCCAGTACCACAGTACCGTCCCAGTACCACAGTACCGTCCCAGTTTACTGAGGAACAATACCACAGTACCGTCCCAGTACCACGGTACCGTCCCAGTTTACTGAGGAACAATACCACAGTACCGTCCCAGTACCACAGTACCGTCCCAGTACCACAGTACCGTCCCAATACCACAGTACCGTCCCAGTACCACGGTACCGTCCCAGTACCACAGTACCGTCCCAGTACCACGGTACCGTCCCAGTTTACTGAGGAACAATACCACAGTACCGTCCCAGTACCACGGTACCGTCCCAGTACCACAGTACCGTCCCAGTACCACGGTACCGTCCCAGTACCACGGTACCGTCCCAGTTTACTGAGGAACAATACCACAGTACCGTCCCAGTACCACAGTACCGTCCCAGTACCACGGTACCGTCCCAGTTTACTGAGGAACAATACCACAGTACCGTCCCAGTACCACAGTACCGTCCCAGTACCACGGTACCGTCCCAGTACCACGGTACCGTCCCAGTTTACTGAGGAACAATACCACAGTACCGTCCCAGTACCACAGTACCGTCCCAGTACCACGGTACCGTCCCAGTACCACGGTACCGTCCCAGTACCACGTACCGTCCCAGTACCACGGTACCGTCCCAGTACCACGGTACCGTCCCAATACCACAGTACCGTCCCAGTACCACGGTACCGTCCCAGTACCACGGTACCGTCCCAGTACCACGGTACCGTCCCAGTACCACGGTGAGGACTTTACCAGGTTTACAAAAGTCAATTAAGATAGTTCACTTGTAAAGGCATTTATCAAAAATGCCGTTTGGAAAGAGTTTAAACTTTACAATTATAACTATAATACTATTAATATAACAGTATAACTACAATACTATCAATATAATATTATAACTAATACTATTAATATAACATTATAATACTATTAATATAACATAACTATAATACTATTAATATAACATTATAACTATAATACTATTAATATAACATTATAACTATAATACTATTAATATAACATTATAACTATAGTACTAATAATATAACATTATAACTATAATACTATTAATATAACATTATAACTATAATACTAATAATATAACATTATAACTATAGTACTATTAATATAACATTATAACTGTAATACTAATAATATAACATTATAACTATAATACTATTAATATAACATTATAATACTAATAATATAACATTATAACTGTAATACTAATAATATAACATTATAACTGTAATACTAATAATATAACATTATAACTATAGTACTAATAATATAACATTATAACTGTAATACTATTAATATAACAGTATAACTACAATACTATCAATATAATATTATAACTAATACTATTAATATAACATTATAATACTATTAATATAACATAACTATAGTACTATTAATATAACATAACTGTAATACTATTAATATAACAGTATAACTACAATACTATTAATATAACATTATAATACTATTAATATAACATAACTATAATACTATTAATATAACATAACTATAATACTATTAATATAACATTATAACTATAATACTATTAATATAACATTATAACTATAGTACTAATAATATAACATTATAACTATAATACTATTAATATAACATTATAACTATAATACTAATAATATAACATTATAACTATAATACTATTAATATAACAGAAGTGTAATACTAATAATATAACATTATAACTATAATACTATTAATATAACATTATATTAAGTACAAAAATATATATATATTTTTTTAAATACCATGAAATGAAATGTATGCATTCACTACTGTAAGTCGCTCTGGATAAGAGCGTCTGCTAAATGACTAAAATGTAAAATGTAAATTATAACTGTAATACTATTAATATAACATTAGAACTATAGTACTATAAATATAACTGTAATACTAATACTATTAATATAACATTATAATACTATTACTATAACATTATAATACTATTAATATAACATTACAATGTTATTAATATAACCTTATAATACTATTAATATAACATTATAACTGTAATACTAATAATATAACATTATAACTATAGTACTATTAATATAACATTATAACTATAGTACTATTAATATAACATTATAACTATAATACTATTACTATAACATTATAACTGTAATACTAATAATATAACATTATAACTATAGTACTATTAATATAACATTATAACTGTAATACTATTAATATAACATTATAACTATAGTACTAATAATATAACATTATAACTATAATACTAATAATATAACATTATAACTATAATACTAATAATATAACATTATAACTATAATACTATTAATATAACATTAGAAGTGTAATCAAGCGGAGTGTAACTTCTCTAGGAACCACTCTGTAAACATGATTGAACTCTGAGACCTCTGTATTCCAATCTGTCTCATGTCAAGCCAATAATCTGAGAGAGCAACAGGTTGAAAAGACATTAGCAGACAAAACATGTTTAGTATTACAGCACTGCTGCATTCTCCCAGGATTAATCCCTGTGGTTTTCATAATCTCTCTCAATATGTTTAAATTAAGATGAAGCATCTCTTTGTTCCTGTATTCCCACAGTGAGGGGAGGCTGACTGACTGGCTGGCTGACTGACTGGCTGACTGGCTGACTGGCTAGCTGGCTGGCTGACTGACTGACTGACTGACTGGCTGGCTGGCTGGCTGACTGGCTGGCTGACTGGCTGGCTGACTGACTGACTGGCTGGCTGACTGGCTGGCTGGCTGACTAACTGACTGACTAACTGGCTGGCTGGCTCGCTGGCTGACTGGCTGGCTGGCTGACTGGCTAACTGACTGACTGGCTGGCTGACTGGCTGACTGACTGGCTGGCTGGCTCGCTGGCTGACTGGCTGGCTGGCTGACTGGCTAACTGACTGACTGGCTGGCTGGCTGGCTGACTGGCTAACTGACTGACTGGCTGGCTGACTGGCTGACTGACTGACTGGCTGACTGGCTGGCTGGCTGACTGGCTAACTGACTGACTGGCTGACTGACTGACTGGCTGACTGACGGGAGAGTATGGTAAAGAGATCAGCGGTTATATGGAGAACATCTATAACATTTACTCTGGTCTCTGTGCGTTTGATTAAATGTAACATTTTGAAATCCCAGAGTTCAGAGAAAAGCATAAATCACAGTGTGGCTGCAGCTGCTGGTGTGTCTGGGGAAAACACATGCTCTCTCTCTCTCTCCCTTTCTTTCTTCTCTGCTCATAAAGACTCCCCCCGCTACTCCCGCCGTCTCTCCCCTCCCTCCAGGGAGGCCTAGAGGAACACCTGCAGGCCTGGGTCGCTCCGCCCCCGACGTTCTCTACAAATGACTCCTCACACGCCCCTCTCTCCCCCCTGTCCGTCTCCTCCCCTCTCCTTCCCTCTCCTCTCTCAGCCCTGCCCTCCTTCTCTCTCTCTCCCTCCCCCTCTCCTCTCTCTCCCCTGCCCTCCTCCTTTCTCTCCTTCCCTCTCCCTCTCCACCCCTCCCCTCCTTCACTCTTCTCTCTCTCCCCTCCTTCACTCGTCTCTCTCTCCCCTCTCCTCTCTCTCCCCTGCCCTCCTCCTCTCCTCTCTCCTTCTCCTCCTCTCCCCACCACATATTGGCCAGCCCATAGACTACTCCATCTATCCACAGGAACAAACTAGAAACCAGCCACTGTCCAACCTGTGGTGTTTACAGCAGAGTGAGAGTGGACTCCCCTCTGGCTCTCAGCTCTGTCCATGTGGTCGGCTAACCTGTGGTCTTGGACTCCTGAGCCTTGCCAGGGATGGAACAACAGTCAATCTATCAGTCTACTGCCCTGCCAGGTCCTCCCTTCAGCTGCTTGGCCCAGCTACTGCCCCAATACCTCCCTCCCTCCCTCCCTTCATCCCTCCCTCCCTTCATCCCCAACCAAATGGCTTTTTTTTTTCATGTCAACATTGATTTCTCATTATTCATTGTGTCATAACATCATAACACACAAAAAAAAAGGTCCATATGAATCATGTTTTATTGTTGAGACAAAGAGACTTGGACTTAATAACGTTGCTGAATGTTACTGGTGTCTCTCCCATCTCAAATAAACTGGCTCAGTTAGGACAAGTCGCCCTGGGGGTTGAACTGGCTCAGTTAGGACAAGTCGCCCTGGGGGTTGAACTGGCTCAGTTAGGACAAGTCGCCCTGGGGGTTGAACTGGCTCAGTTAGGACAAGTCGCCTGGGGGTTGAACTGGCTCAGTTAGGACAAGTCGCCCTGGGGGTTGAACTGGCTCAGTTAGGACAAGTCGCCCTGGGGGTTGAACTGGCTCAGTTAGGACAAGTCGCCTGGGGGTTGAACTGGCTCAATTAGGACAAGTCGCCCTGGGGGTTGAACTGGCTCAGTTAGGACAAGTCGCCGTAGGGGGTTGAACTGGCTCAGTTAGGACAAGTCGCCTGGGGGTTGAACTGGCTCAGTTAGGACAAGTCGCCTGGGGGTTGAACTGGCTCAGTTAGGACAAGTCACCCTGGGGGTTGAACTGGCTCAGTTAGGACAAGTCGCCCTGGGGGTTGAACTGGCTCAGTTAGGACAAGTCGCCCTGGGGGTTGAACTGGCTCAGTTAGGACAAGTCGCCCTGGGGGTTGAACTGGCTCAGTTAGGACAAGTCGCCCTGGGGGTTGAACTGGCTCAGTTAGGACAAGTCGCCCTGGGGGGTTGAACTGGCTCAGTTAGGACAAGTCGCCTGGGGGTTGAACTGGCTCAGTTAGGACAAGTCGCCTGGGGGTTGAACTGGCTCAGTTAGGACAAGTCGCCCTGGGGGTTGAACTGGCTCAGTTAGGACAAGTCGCCCTGGGGTTGAACTGGCTCAGTTAGGACAAGTCGCCCTGGGGTTGAACTGGCTCAGTTAGGACAAGTCGCCCTGGGGGTTGAACTGGCTCAGTTAGGACAAGTCGCCCTGGGGTTGAACTGGCTCAGTTAGGACAAGTCGCCTGGGGTTGAACTGGCTCAGTTAGGACAAGTCGCCCTGGGGGTTGAACTGGCTCAGTTAGGACAAGTCGCCCTGGGGGTTGAACTGGCTCAGTTAGGACAAGTCGCCCTGGGGGTTGAACTGGCTCAGTTAGGACAAGTCGCCCTGGGGGTTGAACTGGCTCAGTTAGGACAAGTCGCCCTGGGGGTTGAACTGGCTCAGTTAGGACAAGTCGCCCTGGGGGTTGTGGCAGGTTGCACAGGAAAGGAGTTAACACCCAATATGAAATGATTATCCGCATTTGGGACCCGTAAAAAAAGAGGACATTTCAAAGCAGCGTTCCTCAGTTCTCTTTGTGATAAATCCAAGTCCTTTCATTTTTGGTTTAATTTATTAGAATGTTCCAAACTCCGCAGCGTTAACTAGAAACAGATTGGTTTTGAGTTTAGTGGGGGTTTCTCCACGGGACTTCTGATGCGTATCGTAGTACAGACTGACTCCCCATTTTCTAACTCAATCGGATTTTTTTTTCTTCTCCCAATTGGCTGGTAAACAATTCAAGAGAAGCAATGTGTTGATGGCTGGTTAGTTCTGAAGACAGCTAACCCATCTCTCAGACAGATTAGGTCACCTGGTTCTGAAGACAGCTAACCCATCTCTCAGACAGATTAGATCACCTGGTTCTGAAGACAGCTAACCCATCTCTCAGACAGATTAGAGACTAGGTCACCTGGTTCTGAAGACAGCTAACCCATCTCTCAGACAGA
>NW_025549009.1:27500-40000 GCF_905237065.1 Salmo salar
TCGACTAGTACGGTCTGACGGCCCCCAGTATCGACTAGTACGGTCTGACGGCCCCCAGTATCGACTAGTACGGTCTGACGGCCCCCAGTATCGACTAGTACGGTCTGACGGCCCCCAGTATCAACTAGTACGGTCTGACGGCCCCCAGTATCAACTAGTACGGTCTGACGGCGTCCAGTATCAACTAGTACGGTCTGACGCTGTCCAGTATCAACTAGTACGGTCTGACGCTGTCCAGTATCGACTAGTACGGTCTGACGACGTCCAGTATCGACTAGTACGGTCTGACGACGTCCAGTATCGACTAGTACGGTCTGACGACGTCCAGTATCGACTAGTACGGTCTGACGGTGTCCAGTATCGACTAGTACGGTCTGACGACGTCCAGTATCGACTAGTACGGTCTGACGACGTCCAGTATCGACTAGTACGGTCTGACGTACAGTATGGACTGGTACAGTCTGGTGTCCAGTATGGACTGGTACAGTCTGGTGTCCAGTATCGACTAGTACGGTCTGGTGTCCAGTATCGACTAGTACGGTCTGGTGTCCAGTATCGACTAGTACGGTCTGGTGTCCAGTATCGACTAGTACGGTCTGACGATGTCCAGTATCGACTAGTACGGTCTGACGATGTCCAGTATCGACTAGTACGGTCTGACGATGTCCAGTATCGACTAGTACGGTCTGACGATGTCCAGTATCGACTAGTACGGTCTGACGATGTCCAGTATCGACTAGTACGGTCTGGTGTCCAGTATCGACTAGTACGGTCTGGTGTCCAGTATCGACTAGTACGGTCTGGTGTCCAGTATCGACTAGTACGGTCTGGTGTCCAGTATCGACTAGTACGGTCTGGTGTCCAGTATCGACTAGTACGGTCTGATGTCCAGTATCGACTAGTACGGTCTGATGTCCAGTATGACAGAATGTCATGCATTTTCCTTTTACAACATGTAATAAACACAGTGATCGACTGAGCGGCATTCGACAAATCCCTCCAGGTTTAAACCTGAGAAGACTCACAGATCTCGATAGAGGAGAATTGTTGGATCGGGTTAACCTCACAAATCCCTCCAGGTTTAATAAACCTGAGAAGAGTCACAGATCTCATGCTACCAGTCAGGTCAGGATGGAGCTCTGAGCTCCATGTCAGCGGTGACACATTTAGGAGCAGCGTTCTCGACGTGATTCAGAGAGCAGCTTTAGAGATGAAGTCGAGGACACACGATGAATCTCCGCAGCCTGTATTAAAAGCGATGTAAAGGACCTGAAGACAACAGACTAAACACTTGAGGGATATTTAGTTTTTCATGTGGTGTCAGATTCTCCTGTACGTGTCCTTAGCCAGGAGAGAAGTCCCCAGAGTGCACAGGAGACTCCTTCTGTGGCTGCGTCTCAAACGACAATCCTATTCCTTATATAGTACCCATAGTGTTCTGGTCAAAAGTAGTGCACTATATAGGGAATCATTTAGGACTCACACCCCCACCCCCCACCGAGCTCTCTTCTTCCTGAGGTTTTTAAGAGACTCTCAGAGAAGAAGGATATGAAAAGCAGTGATGTCATGTCTTTTTTTCCAGAGGCATCAATCTGTTGGTGGAATCCTGTGGAGCGAGGAGGATTCCCAGGGATAGATTCTCTGGTCGGGAATGCCGGGATGGAGAACGGGACAAGGGGGGATACGTGGAGAGGGTGATAACATGCTGATATTCCTGACCTCACTAGGGGAGAGGAGACTCAATGCTGCAGAGTCCCGGACAGTGGACAGTGATACCGCTCAGTCTCTACGGGTCTGGTACGGTACATCTCAACGCCAAGATTAACGCACTTTTAGGACACAAACACACAACGCTGCCGGCTGGATAACTCACACATCTCAGTCTCTATGGCGATGTCTTACCCCCCAGAGAGTCGGAGAACACAGGACGTCTCCAACAAGTCTGGAAGAGGGAGGACTACTGGACAAGGAGATGGAGAATACAGAACGACTCCAACAGGTCTGGAAGAGGGAGGACTACTGGACATATAAGGAGATGGAGAATACAGAACGACTCCAACAGGTCTGGAAGAGGGAGGACTACTGGACATATAAGGAGATGGAGAATACAGAACGACTCCAACAGGTCTGGAAGAGGGAGGACTACTGGATAAGGAGATGGAGAACACAGAACGTCTCCAACAGGTCTGGAAGAGGGAGGACTACTGGATAAGGAGATGGAGAACACAGAACGACTCCAACAGGTCTGGAAGAGGGAGGACTACTGGACATATAAGGAGATGGAGAATACAGAACGACTCCAACAGGTCTGGAAGAGGGATGACTACTGGACATATAAGGAGATGGAGAATACAGGACGTCTCCAACAGGTCTGGAAGAGGGAGGACTACTGGACAAGGAGATGGAGAATACAGAACGACTCCAACAGGTCTGGAAGAGGGAGGACTACTGGACAAGGAGATGGAGAATACAGGACGTCTCCAACAGGTCTGGAAGAGGGAGGACTACTGGACAAGGAGATGGAGAATACAGGACGTCTCCAACAGGTCTGGAAGAGGGAGGACTACTGGACATATAAGGAGATGGAGAATACAGAACGACTCCAACAGGTCTGGAAGAGGGAGGACTACTGGACATATAAGGAGATGGAGAATACAGGACGTCTCCAACAGGTCTGGAAGAGGGAGGACTACTGGATAAGGAGATGGAGAATACAGAACGACTCCAACAGGTCTGGAAGAGGGAGGACTACTGGACAAGGAGATGGAGAATACAGAACGACTCCAACAGGTCTGGAACAGGGAGGACTACTGGATAAGGAGATGGAGAATACAGGACGTCTCCAACAGGTCTGGAAGAGGGAGGACTACTGGACAAGGAGATGGAGAATACAGAACGACTCCAACAGGTCTGGAAGAGGGAGGACTACTGGACATATAAGGAGATGGAGAATACAGAACGACTCCAACAGGTCTGGAAGAGGGAGGACTACTGGACAAGGAGATGGAGAATACAGAACGACTCCAACAGGTCTGGAAGAGGGAGGACTACTGGACATATAAGGGCCTATAAATTAAGCCAAACCTTTGTTTTGTGTTGTGTTTCTACGATGACTGTCCATAACACTGAGCCACCAGGACATAAAGGAAATGTCCACACATCCCTGATGAGCTGCTTACTGGACTCTATTGTCATTTGTATATAGTCACGTATAAAGAAGGGCTTTGAGATGCCTCATGAGAGGAGAAAGAAGAATTCAACAGATTCTGAAGTTCCTGAGGAAACTAGTCGATTCCTTTAATGGTGGTGTCTCTTTTCTAGCCGGGAACACCTCCCAGAATGCTCTCTGTCTGTCTGTCTGTCTGTCTGTCTGTCTGTCTGTCTGTCTGTCTGTCTGTCTGTCTGTCTGTCTGTCTGTCTGTCTGTCTGTCTGTCTGTCTGTCTGTCTGTCTGTCTGTCTGTCTGTCTGTCTGTCTCCTCAGGGCTGGTGTGGTGTCTGTCTGTCTCCTCAGGGCTGGTGTGGTGTCTGTCTGTCTGTCTGTCTGTCTGTCTGTCTGTCTGTCTGTCTGTCTGTCTGTCTGTCTGTCTGTCTCCTCAGGGCTGGTGTGGTGTCTGTCTGTCTGTCTGTCTGTCTGTCTGTCTGTCTGTCTGTCTGTCTCTCTCTCTATCTCTCTCTCTCTGGCTGGCTCGGTCTGAGGAGAACACTCTGCTCCTCTTCTCTCCTGAAGCAGCATGGGATCTCTGCTCTTAGTAACTGACTCGGTCACACCAACCCACAGACCTCATCCACCACGGCCCTTTCCATTCCACCAGAGAGGGTAGCAATCCACCTTCAAAATCCAAGTCCACCCACCCCCACCCCCCCACCACCACCTCCAAGCCCACCCACCCCAACCCCCCACCACCACCTCCAAGCCCACCCACCCCAACCCCCCACCACCACCTCCAAGTCCACCCACCCCACCCCCCACCACCACCTCCAAGCCCACCCACCCCCACCCCCCACCACTACCTCCAAGCCCACCCACCCCACCCCCCACCACCACCTCCAAGGCCACCCACCCCCCCCCCCACCACCATCTCTACGCAGGCGACACCATTCTGTATACATCTGGCTCTTCTTTGGACACTGTTAACAACCCTCCAGACGAGCTTCAATGCCATTCAACTCTCCTTCCGTGGCCTTCAACTGCTCTTAAATACAAGTAAAACTAAATGCATGCTCTTCAACCGATCGCTGCCTGCACCTGCCCGCCTGTCCAGCATCACTACTCTGGACGGTTCTGACTTAGAATATGTGGACAACTACAAATACCTGGGTGTCTGGTTAGACTGTAAACTCTCCTTCCAGACTCACATCAAACATCTCCAATCCAAAATTAAATCTAGAATTGGCTTCCTATTTCGCAACAAAGCATCCTTCACTCATGCTGCCAAACATACCCTCGTAAAACTGACCATCCTACCGATCCTCGACGATGTCATTTAAAAAAATAGCCTCCAATACCCTACTCAATAAACTGGATGCAGTCTATCACAGTGCCATCCGTTTTGTCACCAAAGCCCCATATACTACCCACCACTGTGACCTGTACGCTCTCGTTGGCTGGCCTTCGCTTCATACTCGTCGCCAAACCCACTGGCTCCAGGTCATCTACAAGTCCCTGCTAGATAAAGTCCCCCCTTATCTCAGCTCACTGGTCACCATAGCAGCACCCACCTGTAGCACGCGCTCCAGCAGGTATATCTCTCTGGTCACCCCCAAAGCCAATTCCTCCTTTGGCCGTCTCTCCTTCCAGTTCTCTGCTGCCAATGACTGGAACGAACTACAAAAATCTCTAAAACTGGAAACACTTATCTCCCTCACTAGCTTTAAGCACCAGCTGTCAGAGCAGCTCACAGATCACTGCACCTGTACATAGCCCATCTATAATTTAGCCCAAACTACTACCTCTTCCCCTACTGTATTTATTTTATTTATTTTGCTCCTTTGCACCATATTATTTATATTTTAACTTTGAACTTTCTTCAAACTACAAATCTACCATTCCAGTGTTTTACTTGCTATATTGTATTTACTTTGCCACCATGGCCTATTTATTGCCTTTACCTCCCTTATCTCACATCATTTGCTCACATTGTATATAGATTTATTTTTCTACTGCATCATTGATTGTATGTTGTTTTACTCCATGTGTAACTCTGTGTTGTTGTATGTTGTCGAACTGCTTTGCTTTATCTTGGCCAGGTCGCAATTGTAAATGAGAACTTGTTCTCAACTTGCCTACCTGGTTAAATAAAGGACTTGTTCTCAACTAGCCTACCTGGTTAAATAAAGGACTTGTTCTCAACTAGCCTACCTGGTTAAATAAAGGACTTGTTCTCAACTTGCCTACCTGGTTAAATAAAGGACTTGTTCTCAACTTGCCTACCTGGTTAAATAAAGGTGAAATAAAATAAATAAAAATAAATATAGAGGTTAGTTCTACTTCCTACTGACGGTGAAACACGACCGTCCAGAGAACACCAGAACTCATGTCAACCTGTCTTCCGGTTTCCAAATAACACTGGAAAACAACTTCCTGAACCCAAAAACATAGGACTGATCACATGACGTAGGGAACTGATCACATGACGTAGGGAACTGATCACATGACGTAGGGAACTGATCACATGACCTGTGGAGGACTTCGGTATTGTTGTACTAGACGTCGATAGAAGGTCGATGATTTAACTGGTCTGAACGACCAGAGGTTTCATCTACACCGTAGCAGCTAGATGTTGTAGCTGTAGAGGTGTGGGAACCTACCAGAGGAGTTATGGCCGTCGTCCCCGCGCCGGGGTATCTGCACCGAGAAGGTCAGGAGGTCTGGGGCCAGCAGAGACTCAGGCTTACGGAGCTCATTGAGCCAGCGACTCTGATGAAGTTCTTTAGTGTCAGACGGACCCTGTAGCAGAGGAACCAGCTTCTCCTTAACACCCTCTGGTGAACCTGGAGAGGAGGAGGAGGAGGAGGACAAGGAGGAGGAGGCGGAGAAGAAGGAGGAGGAGGAGAAGGAAGAGGAGGAGAAGAAGGAGGAGGAGAAGAAGGACAAGGAGGAGAAGGAAGAGGAGAACAAGGATGAGGAGGAGAAGAAGGAGGAGGAGAAGAAGGACAAGGAGGAGAAGGAAGAGGAGGAGGAGGAGGAGAAGAAGGACAAGGAGGAGGAGGAGGAGAAGGAAGAGGAGGAGGAGGCGGAGAAGAAGGAGGAGGAGGAGAACAAGGAGGAGGAGGAGAAGAAGGACAAGGAGGAGAAGAAGGACAAGGAGGAGGAGGCGGAGAAGAAGGAGGAGAAGAAGAAGAAGGAGGAGGAGAAGAAGGACAAGGAGGAGGAGAACAAGGAGGAAAGACACACAATGTAACTACATCAGTCTGGATTTAGAGAAAACTAATTTCAAAATGGATTCTACAAAGTGACCTGCTGTTGAAGTTGTTCTGGGTCTGTCAGCTCTCTGTGTGGAGAGTAAAGCCATTCTGTTTCGGGACATCAAATGACAAGACTCCCTCTGAGACCAGCGGTGACGACACAACAAACTAAACATTTGGACTGAAGTCCAGGGAGGACTGAGTTGAGTGTGTAAAAGCGAAAGAGAAGAGTCTTGGCGTTGGGCGGCGTTGGGGTAAAAAGCAGTAAAGTTTAACAGGGCACAGCTGCACACACCTGGGGTCCTGGCGCACACTTTAACAGCTCCCACGGTTCCCCCGGCACAGTTCACCGTCGCTCTGCTGCAGAACTTCAGCTCCACGTTCTGGACCGAGGCCTCCAGGGTCGGAGGAGGAGGAGGAGGAGAGGGAGACTTCACACCTAATAAAAATAACAACTGAAAATGAAGTAGGTAGCGGGGCTAGATCTGGTAAAGGTTTAAACACTGCTGCTGCTTTGTTAAACTACGGATTGGCCTTTAATTGTTGTTGATCTCTGGACCTTTAAAGTGTTTCTAGTTACCCCTGGACCTGTAACTCTCTCACAGTACACAGAGAGACTGGACCTGTAACTCTCTCACAGTACACAGAGAGACTGGACCTGTAACTCTCTCACAGTACACAGAGAGACTGGACCTGTAACTCTCTCACAGTACACAGAGAGACTGGACCTGTAACTCTCTCACAGTACACAGAGAGACTGGACCTGTAACTCTCTCAGAGTACACAGAGAGACTGGACCTGTAACTCTCTCACAGTACACAGAGAGACTGGACCTGTAACTCTCTCGCAGTACACAGAGACTGGACCCTGTAACTCTCTCGCAGTACACAGAGAGACTGGACCTGTAACTCTCTCACAGTACACAGAGAGACTGGACCTGTAACTCTCTCACAGTACACAGAGAGACTGGACCTGTAACTCTCTCACAGTACACAGAGAGACTGGTAATAGATACTGGGTATAACAGGGGGTGTGATTGGTAATAGATACTGGGTATAACAGGGGGTCTGATTGGTAATAGATACTGGGTATAACAGGGAGTCTGATTGGTAATAGATACTGGGTATAACAGGGGGTCTGATTGGTAATAGATACTGGGTATAACAGGGGGTCTGATTGGTAATATATACTGGGTATAACAGGGGTCTGATTGGTAATAGATACTGGGTATAACAGGGGGTCTGATTGGTAATAGATACTGGGTATAACAGGGGGTCTGATTGGTAATAGATACTGGGTATAACAGGGGTCTGATTGGTAATAGATACTGGGTATAACAGGGGGTCTGATTGGTAATAGATACTGGGTATAACAGGGGGTCTGATTGGTAATAGATACTGGGTATAACAGGGGGTCTGATTGGTAATAGATACTGGGTATAACAGGGGGTCTGATTGGTAATAGATACTGGGTATAACAGGGGTCTGATTGGTAATAGATACTGGGTATAACAGGGGTCTGATTGGTAATAGATACTGGGTATAACAGGGGTCTGATTGGTAATAGATACTGGTTATAACAGGGGGTCTGATTGGTAATAGATACTGGGTATAACAGGGGTCTGATTGGTAATAGATACTGGGTATAACAGGGGGTCTGATTGGTAATAGATACTGGGTATAACAGGGGGTCTGATTGGTAATAGATACTGGGTATAACAGGGGGTCTGATAGGTAATAGATACTGGGTATAACAGGGGGTCTGATTGGTAATAGATACTGGGTATAACAGGGGGTGTGATTGGTAATAGATACTGGGTATAACAGGGGGTCTGATTGGTAATATATACTGGGTATAACAGGGGGTCTGATTGGTAATAGATACTGGGTATAACAGGGGGTCTGATTGGTAATAGATACTGGTTATAACAGGGGGTCTGATTGGTAATAGATACTGGGTATAACAGGGGGTCTGATTGGTAATAGATACTGGGTATAACAGGGGGTCTGATAGGTAATAGATACTGGGTATAACAGGGGGTGTGATTGGTAATAGATACTGGGTATAACAGGGGGTCTGATTGGTAATAGATACTGGTTATAACAGGGGGTCTGATTGGTAATAGATACTGGGTATAACAGGGGGTGTGATTGGTAATAGATACTGGGTATAACAGGGAGTCTGATTGGTAATAGATACTGGGTATAACAGGGGGTCTGATTGGTAATAGATACTGGGTATAACAGGGGTGTGATTGGTAATAGATACTGGTTATAACAGGGAGTCTGATTGGTAATAGATACTGGGTATAACAGGGGGTCTGATTGGTAATAGATACTGGGTATAACAGGGGGTCTGATTGGTAATAGATACTGGGTATAACAGGGGGTCTGATTGGTAATAGATACTGGGTATAACAGGGGTCTGATTGGTAATAGATACTGGGTATAACAGGGGTCTGATTGGTAATAGATACTGGGTATAACAGGGGGTCTGATTGGTAATAGATACTGGGTATAACAGGGGGTCTGATTGGTAATAGATACTGGGTATAACAGGGGTCTGATTGGTAATAGATACTGGGTATAACAGGGGGTCTGATTGGTAATAGATACTGGGTATAACAGGGGGTCTGATTGGTAATAGATACTGGGTTTAACAGGGGGTCTGATTGGTAATAGATACTGGGTATAACAGGGAGTCTGATTGGTAATAGATACTGGGTATAACAGGGGGTCTGATTGGTAATAGATACTGGGTATAACAGGGGTCTGATTGGTAATAGATACTGGGTATAACAGGGGGTCTGATTGGTAATAGATACTGGGTATAACAGGGAGTCTGATTGGTAATAGATACTGGGTATAACAGGGAGTCTGATTGGTAATAGATACTGGGTATAACAGGGGGTCTGATTGGTAATAGATACTGGGTATAACAGGGGGTCTGATTGGTAATAGATACTGGGTATAACAGGGGGTCTGATTGGTAATAGATACTGGTTATAACAGGGGGTGTGATTGGTAATAGATACTGGGTATAACAGGGGTCTGATTGGTAATAGATACTGGGTATAACAGGGGTCTGATAGGTAATAGATACTGGGTATAACAGGGGTCTGATTGGTAATAGATACTGGGTATAACAGGGGGTCTGATTGGTAATAGATACTGGGTATAACAGGGGGTCTGATTGGTACTGGGAGGTTTTCGGACGGCCAAACTCCCAGGAGGAGAGAGAATTCTTCCAGCCAGGCAGGCTGGCGCTGTCCGAGGAATCAAATAAAAACTCACCTGTTCCAATAAGGATTTATTTTTCATTTAAACTTCCCATCACAGAGACAACGAGGTTTTCATTTCCAACCAGCTAGTGTTCCAGAGAAGAACAGTCGTGTCCTGAATCTGACTCTAACCGAGTGCTGGGTGTCTGAAGTACTATTTCGGTATTACAGGAATAACTTGTTGTTTCACTGACGAACTAAAAGTATTTCTGAGAGATACAACGGTATGTACGCTACAGTATTACATAGTCAAATCAAATCAAATGTATTTCTATAGCCCTTCTTACATCAGCTGAATGTAAATGTAAATGTCTCAAAGTGCTGTACAGAAACCCAGCCTAAAACCCCCCAAACAGCAAGCAATGCAGGTGTAGAAGCACGGTGGCTAGGAAAACTCCCTAGAAAGGCCAGAACCCTAAGAAACCTAGAGAAACAGCATGAGGGGTGCTAGGAAAACTCCCTAGAAAGGCCAGAACCCTAGGAAGAAACCTAGAGAGGAACCAGGCTATGAGGGGTGGCTAGGAAAAACTCCTAGAAAGGCCAGAACCTAGGAAGAAACCTAGAGAGGAACCAGGCAGAGGGGTGGCTAGGAAAACTCCCTAGGCAACCAGAAAGAAAGCTATGAGGGGTGGCAGGAAAACTCCTAGAAAGGCCAGAACCTAGGAAGAAACCTAGAGAGAACCACAGGGTGGCTAGAAAATCCCAGAAAGGCCAGAACCTAGGAAGAAACCTAGAGAGGAACCAGGCTATGGGGGTGGCCAGTCCTCTTCTGGCTGTGCCGGGTGGATATTATAACAGAACATGGCCAAGATGTTCAAACGTTCATAGACGACCAGCATGGTCAAATAATAATAATCATAGTAGTTGTCGAGGGTGCAACAAGTCAGTAACACAAGAGTAAGTGTCAGTTGGCTTTTTCACAGCCGATCTTTGACATAGTGTGGATAATACTGAGTTCAAGAAGCAGCCTGTAGTCATTCTGCCAGAGGGGAAGGGGGGTTAAACAGATCTCTGATCTGGAAGGGAATCAGTTCATTATTCTGGAACAGTCTCTAGTCTGGACTCCTTCCAGGATCATAGTGTTTATAAAGACAGCTCAGGAAATCCAGGCAGGTTGGAGTTAAGACATCGGATCACCCCCCTGCTTCTCCCACTCCACCTCCTACTGCTACGTCTCCTTCCTCTCTCCCTTCTCCTCCCTTCCCATCATCCTCCTTCCACTCCCACTCTCTACCTCCTTCTGCTCCTCCCTCTCTCGCTACCTCCTTCTGCTCCTCCCTCTCTCGCTACCTCCTCCTCTCTCTCTCCCTCATCCTCCTCTCACTCTCTCCTCATACTCCTCTCACTCTCTCTCTCTCCTCCTCCTCTCTCTCCCTCCTCCTCTCTCTCCCTCCTCCTCTCTCTCCCTCATCCTCCTCTCTCTCCCTCATCCTCCCCTCTCCTCTCTCTCCCTCATCCTCCTCTCTCTCCCTCCTCATCCTCCTCCTAGTCTTTCCTTCCTCCATTTGCTGTGATGGATCACGGTGGCGCAGAAAAGCCGTACGACTTCAAACGCTCCTCTTTAGAGAGCAGAGTGGGGCCCACTGGGCCACTGAGCCCTGGTTACCAGACTGCTGCAGCCTTTCATCTAGAGACCTGGCCCACTGGGGAATACTGGTCAACGCTAACAAATATCCTAATGGCTGGAGGTGGATGAACAGGAGGGAGGAGGGGCTGGCCGTTCACCCAGCTGGGGAATTACTGGAAAATGAGGGGACAACTGTTTAAATCTGGTGCAGGAGGATACAGTTAGACTGAGAGGATGTCATTAGGCAGGAGGGTTTATAGTTAGATTTAGAGGATGGGATTAGACAGGGGGGTTATAGTTAGATTTAGAGGATGGGATTAGACAGGGGGTTATAGTTAGATTTAGAGGATGGGATTAGACAAGGGGGTTATAGTTAGATTTAGAGGATGGGATTAGACAGGGGGGTTATAGTTAGATTTAGAGGATGGGATTAGACAGGGGGGTTATAGTTAGATTTAGAGGATGGGATTAGACAGGGGTTATAGTTAGATTTAGAGGATGGGATTAGACAGGGGGGTTATAGTTAGATTTAGAGGATGGGATTAGACAGGGGGTTATAGTTAGATTTAGAGGATGGGATTAGACAGGGGGGTTATAGTTAGATTTAGAGGATGGGATTAGACAGGGGTTATAGTTAGATTTAGAGGATGGGATTAGACAGGGGGTTATAGTTAGATTTAGAGGATGGGATTAGACAGGGGGTTATAGTTAGATTTAGAGGATGGGATTAGACAGGGGGGGTTATAGTTAGATTTAGAGGATGGGATTAGACAGGGGGTTATAGTTAGATTTAGAGGATGGGATTAGACAGGGGGTTATAGTTAGATTTAGAGGATGGGATTAGACAGGGGTTTATAGTTAGATTTAGAGGATGGGATTAGACAGGGGGGTTATAGTTAGATTTAGAGGATGGGATTAGACAGGGGGGTTATAGTTAGATTTAGAGGATGGGATTAGACAGGGGGTTATAGTTAGATTTAGAGGATGGGATTAGACAGGGGGTTATAGTTAGATTTAGAGGATGGGATTAGACAGGGGGGTTATAGTTAGATTTAGAGGATGGGATTAGACAGGGGGTTATAGTTAGATTTAGAGGATGGGATTAGACAGGGGGGGTTATAGTTAGATTTAGAGGATGGGATTAGACAGGGGGTTGACCATTCAGTAACTCACAGCTCCATAAAGAGGCCTTAGCAACCTGCTGTGCTGAGTATTTGGTATGAAGATCGACCCTGGCACAATATGTG
>NW_025549009.1:45000-67500 GCF_905237065.1 Salmo salar
CTGTCCTCTGGTCTTCCTACTGTCTGTCTGTCTGTCTGTCTGTCCTCTGGTCTTCCTACTGTCTGTCTGTCCTCTGGTCTTCCTACTGTCTGTCTGTCTGTACAGTTACAGTTAACCCAACACAGGCCTAAGAATAAAGTCAAAAACCTTCGTCAAAAAGCACTTGAATTAATTGAACAAGATGATCAGCGAACCATAATGAGGCTTTAAGGATAGCTATCATCCCTCCTCCCTCATCCCTCATCATCCCTCCCTCCCTCCCTCATCATCCCTCCTCCCTCATCCCTCCATCCCTCATCCCTCATCCCTCCTCCCTCCCTCCTCCCTCATCCCTCCTCCCTCATCCCTCCTCTATCATCCCTCAATCATCCCTCCTCCCTCATCATCCCTCCCTCCCTCCCTCATCATCCCTCCTCCCTCCTCCCTCATCCCTCAATCATCCCTCCCTCCATCATCCCTCATCCCTCTATCATCCCTCATCCCTCATCCCTCTATCATCATCCCTCATCCCTCATCCCTCATCCCTCTATCATCATCCCTCATCCCTCATCCCTCATCCCCTCTCTCCCTCCATCATCCCTCATCCCTCAATCATCCCTCCTCCCTCATCCCTCCTCCCTCTATCATCCCTCATCCCTCATCCCTCAATCATCCCTCATCCCTCAATCATCCCTCATCCCTCATCCCTCCTCCCTCATCCCTCCATCTATCATCCCTCATCCCTCCTCCCTCATCCCTCCTCCCTCATCCCTCTATCATCCCTCCTCCCTCCTCCCTCCATCATCCCTCCTCCCTCATCCATCATCCCTCATCCCTCTATCATCCCTCATCCCTCATCCCTCATCCCTCCATCATCCCTCATCCCTCCCTCCATCATCCCTCCCTCCATCATCCCTCCCTCATCCCTCATCCATCATCCCTCCCTCCCTCCATCATCCCCTCTCTCCCTCATCCCTCCCTCCCTCCCTCCCTCCATCATCCCTCATCCCTCCCTCCATCATCCCTCCCTCCCTCCCTCCATGCATCCATCATCCCTCCCTCCCTCCATCCATCATCCCTCCCTCCCTCCATCCATCCATCATCCCTCCCTCCCTCCCTCCCTCCCTCCCTCCATCATCCCTCCCTCCCTCCCTCCATCATCCCTCCCTCCCTCATCCCTCCCTCCCTCCATCATCCCCTCTCTCCCTCATCCCTCCCTCCCTCCATCCCTCCCTCCCTCATCCATCATCCCCTCATCCCTCCATCATCCCTCCCTCCCTCCCTCCATCATCCCTCCCTCCATCCATCATCCCTCCCTCCATCCATCCCTCCCTCCCTCCCTCCTCCCCTCCCTCCATCCTCCTCCCCTCCCTCCCTCCTCCATGCGTAGTCACTATCACATCTTATTCCCGTGACGGAAACGAGCGAAGGCGACAGGTGATGGATGGAGAGAGAGGGGTGGTAAACGACAGGTGATGGATGGAGAGAGAGGGGTGGTAAACGACAGGTGATGGAGGGAGGGAGAGGGTGGTAAACGACAGGTGGGGGTAAGCACTGCAGGGCGGGGCCGTGGGGGTGGGGTAGTGGGGGTAAGCACTGCAGGGCGCGGACGTGGGGGTGGGGTAGTGGGGGGTAAGCACTGCAGGGCGGGGTAGTGGGGGGTAAGCACTGCAGGGCGTGGCCGTGGGGGTGGGGGTAAGCACTGCAGGGCGGGGCCGTGGGGGTAAGCACTGCAGGGCGGGGCCGTGGGGGTAAGCACTGCAGGGCGGGGCCGTGGGTAAGCACTGCAGGGCGCGGCCGTGGGGGTGGGGGGTAAGCACTGCAGGGCGCGGCCGTGGGGGGTGGGGGTAAGCACTGCAGGGCGGGGCCGTGGGGGTGGGGTAAGCACTGCAGGACGGGGCCGTGGGGTGGGGGGTAAGCACTGCAGGGCGGGGCCGTGGGGGTGGGGGTAAGCACTGCAGGGCGGGGCCGTGGGGGTGGGGGTAAGCACTGCAGGGCGGGGCCGTGGGGGTGGGGGTAAGCACTGCAGGGCGGGGCCGTGGGGGTGGGGGTAAGCACTGCAGGGCGGGGCCGTGGGGGGTGGGGGTAAGCACTGCAGGGCGGGGCCGTGGGGGTGGGGGTAAGCACTGCAGGGCGGGGCCGTGGGGGTGGGGGTAAGCACTGCAGGGCGGGGCCGCGGGGTGGGGGGTAAGCACTGCAGGGCGGGGCCGTGGGGGTGGGGGTAAGCACTGCAGGGCGTGGCCGTGGGGGTGGGGGTAAGCACTGCAGGGCGTGGCCGTGGGGGTGGGGGTAAGCACTGCAGGGCGTGGCCGTGGGGGTGGGGGTAAGCACTGCAGGGCGTGGCCGTGGGGTGGGGGTAGTCCACTGCAGGGCGTGGCCGTGGGGGTGGGGGGTAAGCACTGCAGGGCGTGGCCGTGGGGGTGGGGGGTAAGCACTGCAGGGCGTGGCCGTGGGGGTGAGGGTAAGCACTGCAGGGCGTGGCCGTGGGGGTGGGGGTAAGCACTGCAGGGCGGGGCCGTGGGGGTGGGGGTAAGCACTGCAGGGCGGGGCCGTGGGGGTGGGGGTAAGCACTGCAGGGCGTGGCCGTGGGGGTGGGGGTAAGCACTGCAGGGCGGGGCCGTGGGGGTGGGGGGTAAGCACTGCAGGGCGTGGCCGTGGGGGTGGGGGTAAGCACTGCAGGGCGGGGCCGTGGGGGTGGGGGTAAGCACTGCAGGGCGGGGCCGTGGGGGGTGGGGGTAAGCACTGCAGGGCGTGGCCGTGGGGGTGGGGGTAAGCACTGCAGGGCGGGGCCGTGGGGGTGGGGGTAAGCACTGCAGGGCGGGGCCGTGGGGGTGGGGGTAGTCCGCTGCAGGGCGTGGCCGTGGGGGTGGGGGTAAGCACTGCAGGGCGTGGCCGTGGGGGTGGGGGTAAGCACTGCAGGGCGTGGCCGTGGGGGTGAGGGTAAGCACTGCAGGGCGTGGCCGTGGGGGTGGGGGTAAGCACTGCAGGGCGGGGCCGTGGGGGTGGGGGTAAGCACTGCAGGGCGGGGCCGTGGGGGTGGGGGTAAGCACTGCAGGGCGGGGCCGTGGGGGTGGGGGTAGTCCACTGCAGGGCGTGGCCGTGGGGGTGGGGGGTAAGCACTGCAGGGCGTGGCCGTGGGGGTGGGGGTAAGCACTGCAGGGCGTGGCCGTGGGGGTGAGGGTAAGCACTGCAGGGCGTGGCCGTGGGGGTGGGGGTAAGCACTGCAGGGCGGGGCCGTGGGGGTGGGGGTAAGCACTGCAGGGCGGGGCCGTGGGGGTGGGGTAAGCACTGCAGGGCGTGGCCGTGGGGGTGAGGGTAAGCACTGCAGGGCGTGGCCGTGGGGGTGGGGGTAAGCACTGCAGGGCGGGGCCGTGGGGGTGGGGGTAAGCACTGCAGGGCGGGGCCGTGGGGGTAAGCACTGCAGGGCGTGGCCGTGGGGGTGGGGGTAGTCCGCTGCATCGCCTTAAACATGTCGAATGCAAATCCATGTAACTAATGAAATGTGAGACAACAACAGCAAACTTCTGTCCCACTTCTCCTATTAGCTGAATAGGAAGGAACACAGAACAGTCTTCATGGGGGGGGGGGGGTCTGTTCTCTCTAACAGCAGACCAGTCCTCCTCCTCCTCCTCCTCCTCCTCTAACAGCAGAGAACAGACCAGTCCTCCTCCTCCTCCTCCTCCTCCTCTAACAGCAGAGAACAGACCAGTCCTCCTCCTCCTCCTCCTCTAACAGCAGAGAACAGAACAGTCCTTCTCCTCCTCTTCCTCCTCTAACAGCAGAGAACAGACCAGTCCTCCTCTTCCTCCTCTAACAGCAGAGAACAGACCAGTCCTCCTCCTCCTCCTCCTCCTCTAACAGCAGAGAACAGACCAGTCCTCCTCTTCCTCCTCTAACAGCAGAGAACAGACCAGTCCTCCTCCTCCTCTAACAGCAGAGAACAGAACAGTCCTTCTCCTTCTCTTCCTCCTCTAACAGCAGAGAACAGACCAGTCCTCCTCTTCCTCCTCTAACAGCAGAGAACAGACCAGTCCTCCTCCTCCTCCTCCTCTAACAGCAGAGAACAGAACAGTCCTTCTCCTTCTCTTCCTCCTCTAACAGCAGAGAACAGACCAGTCCTCCTCCTCCTCTAACAGCAGAGAACAGACCAGTCCTCCTCCTCCTCTAACAGCAGAGAACAGACCAGTCCTCCTCTTCCTCCTCTAACAGCAGAGAACAGACCAGTCCTCCTCCTCCTCCTCCTCTAACAGCAGAGAACAGACCAGTCCTCCTCCTCCTCCAACAGCAGAGAACAGACCAGTCCTCCTCCTCCTCTAACAGCAGAGAACAGACCAGTCCTCCTCTTCCTCCTCTAACAGCAGAGAACAGACCAGTCCTCCTCCTCCTCTAACAGCAGAGAACAGACCAGTCCTCCTCCTCCTCCTCCTCTAACAGCAGAGAACAGACCAGTCCTCCTCCTCCTCCTCCTCTAACAGCAGAGAACAGACCAGTCCTCCTCCTCCTCTAACAGCAGAGAACAGACCAGTCCTCCTCCTCCTCTAACAGCAGAGAACAGACCAGTCCTCCTCCTCCTCTAACAGCAGAGAACAGACCAGTCCTCCTCCTCCTCCTCCTCTAACAGCAGAGAACAGACCAGTCCTCCTCCTCCTCCTCCTCTAACAGCAGAGAACAGACCAGTCCTCCTCCTCCTCCTCCTCCTCCTCTAACAGCAGAGAACAGACCAGTCCTCCTCCTCCTCCTCTAACAGCAGAGAACAGACCAGTCCTCCTCCTCCTCCTCCTCTAACAGCAGAGAACAGACCAGTCCTCCTCCTCCTCCTCTAACAGCAGAGAACAGACCAGTCCTCCTCCTCCTCCTCCTCCTCCTCTAACAGCAGAGAACAGACCAGTCCTCCTCCTCCTCCTCCTCCTCTAACAGCAGAGAACAGACCAGTCCTCCTCCTCCTCCTCTTCCTCCTAACAGCAGAGAACAGACCAGTCCTCCTCCTCCTCCTCTTCCTCCTAACAGCAGAGAACAGACCAGTCCTCCTCCTCCTCCTCCTCTAACAGCAGAGAACAGACCAGTCCTCCTCCTCCTCCTCTTCCTCCTCTAACAGCAGAGAACAGACCAGTCCTCCTCCTCCTCCTCCTCCTCTAACAGCATAGAACAGACCAGTCCTCCTCCTCCTCCTCTTCCTCCTCTAACAGCAGAGAACAGACTAGTCCTCCTCCTCCTCCTCCTCTTCCTCTAACAGCAGAGAACAGACCAGTCCTCCTCCTCCTCCTCCTCCTCTAACAGCAGAGAACAGAACAGTCCTTCTCCTTCTCTTCCTCCTCTAACAGCAGAGAACAGACCAGTCCTCCTCTTCCTCCTCTAACAGCAGAGAACAGACCAGTCCTCCTCCTCCTCCTCCTCCTCTAACAGCAGAGAACAGACCAGTCCTCCTCCTCCTCCTCTTCCTCCTCTAACAGCAGAGAACAGACTAGTCCTCCTCCTCCTCCTCCTCTTCCTCTAACAGCAGAGAACAGACCAGTCCTCCTCCTCCTCCTCCTCCTCTAACAGCAGAGAACAGACCAGTCCTCCTCTTCCTCCTCTAACAGCAGAGAACAGACCAGTCCTCCTCCTCCTCCTCCTCTAACAGCAGAGAACAGACCAGTCCTCCTCCTCCTCCTCCTCTAACAGCAGAGAACAGACCAGTCCTCCTCCTCCTCCTCTTCCTCCTCTAACAGCAGAGAACAGACCAGTCCTCCTCCTCCTCCTCCTCTAACAGCAGAGAACAGACCAGTCCTCCTCCTCCTCCTCCTCTAACAGCAGAGAACAGACCAGTCCTCCTCTTCCTCTAACAGCAGAGAACAGACCAGTCCTCCTCCTCCTCCTCCTCTAACAGCAGAGAACAGACCAGTCCTCCTCCTCCTCCTCCTCTAACAGCAGAGAACAGACCAGTCCTCCTCCTCCTCTAACAGCAGAGAACAGACCAGTCCTCCTCCTCCTCCTCCTCTAACAGCAGAGAACAGACCAGTCCTCCTCCTCCTCTAACAGCAGAGAACAGACCAGTCCTCCTCCTCCTCCTCTAACAGCAGAGAACAGACCAGTCCTCCTCCTCCTCCTCCTCTAACAGCAGAGAACAGACCAGTCCTCCTCCTCCTCCTCCTCTAACAGCAGAGAACAGACCAGTCCTCCTCCTCCTCCTCTTCCTCCTCTAACAGCAGAGAACAGACCAGTCCTCCTCCTCCTCCTCCTCTAACAGCAGAGAACAGACCAGTCCTCCTCCTCCTCCTCTTCCTCCTCTAACAGCAGAGAACAGACTAGTCCTCCTCCTCCTCCTCCTCTTCCTCTAACAGCAGAGAACAGACCAGTCCTCTTCCTCCTCCTCTTCCTCCTCTAACAGCAGAGAACAGACCAGTCCTCCTCCTCCTCTAACAGCAGAGAACAGACTAGTCCTCCTCCTCCTCCTCCTCTTCCTCCTCTAACAGCAGAGAACAGACTAGTCCTCTTCCTCCTCTAACAGCAGAGAACAGACCAGTCCTCCTCCTCCTCCTCTTCCTCCTCTAACAGCAGAGAACAGACTAGTCCTCCTCCTCCTCCTCCTCTAACAGCAGAGAACAGACCAGTCCTCTTCCTCCTCTAACAGCAGAGAACAGACTAGTCCTCCTCCTCTAACAGCAGAGAACAGACTAGTCCTCCTCCTCCTCTTCCTCAGAAATAAGGTTGAAATAACATTCCCCTGACGGCAGTCCGTGCAGCGGACAGACAGACAGACAGACAGACAGACAGACATGAATTCTGGAGAAATCAATAAGATTAGCCGTTCAAAGCGTGATGGAGTGTTGAGTGAGAGGCCCGGCCCGGACGGCCTGCGCCAAAACAGACGTGTAGACGGTTTTCATTAAAGCTCCTCATCTCGTCACTGACGTTTGGTTGACAACCACAGACCGACAAAAATACTTTACTTTGTAGAACAATGAGTTAAGGATGGACGGACAGAGAATGAAAATCCCAGACATGAGATAACAGGCTGAGCCAACAGTCTAAAGAGGGACAGATTGAAGCCCTGTGTTACTGTAGTGTTACAGATGGAGGACATTAAGCCCTGTGTTCCTGTAGTGTTACAGATGGAGGACATTAAGCCCTGTGTTCCTGTAGTGTTACAGATGGAGGACATTAAGCCCTGTGTTCCTGTAGTGTTACAGATGGAGGACATTAAGCCCAGTGTTCCTGTAGTGTTACAGATGGAGGACAATAAGCCCTGTGTTCCTGTAGTGTTACAGATGGAGGACATTAAGCCCTGTGTTCCTGTAGTGTTACAGATGGAGGACATTAAGCCCTGTGTTCCTGTAGTGTTACAGATGGAGGACATTAAGCCCTGTGTTCCTGTAGTGTTACAGATGGAGGACATTAAGCCCTGTGTTCCTGTAGTGTTACAGATGGAGGACAATAAGCCCTGTGTTACTGTAGTGTTACAGATGGAGGACAATAAGCCCTGTGTTACTGTAGTGTTACAGATGGAGGACAATAAGCCCTGTGTTCCTGTAGTGTTACAGATGGAGGACATTAAGCCCTGTGTTCCTGTAGTGTTACAGATGGAGGACATTAAGCCCTGTGTTCCTGTAGTGTTACAGATGGAGGACAATAAGCCCTGTGTTCCTGTAGTGTTACAGATGGAGGACATTAAGCCCTGTGTTCCTGTAGTGTTACAGATGGAGGACAATAAGCCCTGTGTTCCTGTAGTGTTACAGATGGAGGACATTAAGCCCTGTGTTCCTGTAGTGTTACAGATGGAGGACAATAAGCCCTGTGTTCCTGTAGTGTTACAGATGGAGGACAATAAGCCCTGTGTTCCTGTAGTGTTACAGATGGAGGACAATAAGCCCTGTGTTCCTGTAGTGTTACAGATGGAGGACATTAAGCCCTGTGTTCCTGTAGTGTTACAGATGGAGGACAATAAGCCCTGTGTTCCTGTAGTGTTACAGATGGAGGACATTAAGCCCTGTGTTCCTGTAGCTTGTCCTGTAGTGTTACAGATGGAGGACAATAAGCCCTGTGTTCCTGTAGCTTGTCCTGTAGTGTTACAGATAGAGGACAATAAGCCCTGTGTTCCTGTAGTGTTACAGATGGAGGACAATAAGCCCTGTGTTCCTGTAGTGTTACAGATGGAGGACATTAAGCCCTGTGTTCCTGTAGTGTTACAGATGGAGCACAATAAGCCCTGTGTTCCTGTAGTGTTACAGATGGAGGACATTAAGCCCTGTGTTCCTGTAGTGTTACAGATGGAGGACAATAAGCCCTGTGTTCCTGTAGTGTTACAGATGGAGGACAATAAGCCCTGTGTTCCTGTAGTGTTACAGATGGAGGACATTAAGCCCTGTGTTCCTGTAGTGTTACAGATGGAGGACAATAAGCCCTGTGTTCCTGTAGTGTTACAGATGGAGGACATTAAGCCCTGTGTTCCTGTAGCTTGTCCTGTAGTGTTACAGATGGAGGACAATAAGCCCTGTGTTCCTGTAGCTTGTCCTGTAGTGTTACAGATGGAGGACAATAAGCCCTGTGTTCCTGTAGTGTTACAGATGGAGGACATTAAGCTCTGTGTTCCTGTAGTGTTACAGATGGAGGACAATAAGCCCTGTGTTCCTGTAGTGTTACAGATGGAGGACAATAAGCCCTGTGTTCCTGTAGTGTTACAGATGGAGGACATTAAGCCCTGTGTTCCTGTAGTGTTACAGATGGAGGACATTAAGCCCTGTGTTCCTGTAGTGTTACAGATGGAGGACATTAAGCCCTGTGTTCCTGTAGTGTTACAGATGGAGGACATTAAGCCCTGTGTTCCTGTAGTGTTACAGATGGAGGACAATAAGCCCTGTGTTCCTGTAGTGTTACAGATGGAGGACATTAAGCCCAGTGTTCCTGTAGTGTTACAGATGGAGGACAATAAGCCCTGTGTTCCTGTAGTGTTACAGATGGAGGACATTAAGCCCTGTGTTCCTGTAGTGTTACAGATGGAGGACATTAAGCCCTGTGTTCCTGTAGTGTTACAGATGGAGGACAATAAGCCCTGTGTTCCTGTAGTGTTACAGATGGAGGACATTAAGCCCTGTGTTCCTGTAGTGTTACAGATGGAGGACATTAAGCCCTGTGTTCCTGTAGTGTTACAGATGGAGGACAATAAGCCCTGTGTTCCTGTAGTGTTACAGATGGAGGACATTAAGCCCTGTGTTCCTGTAGTGTTACAGATGGAGGACAATAAGCCCTGTGTTCCTGTAGTGTTACAGATGGAGGACAATAAGCCCTGTGTTCCTGTAGCTTGTCCTGTAGTGTTACAGATGGAGGACAATAAGAGCCCTGTGTTCCTGTAGTGGTTTCTGGTCCCTCCCCCTGGTTTCTGGTCCCTCCCCCTGGTTCCTGGTCCCTCCCCCTGGTTCCTGGTCCCTCCCCCTGGTTCCTGGTTCCTGGTCCCTCCCCCTGGTTCCTGGTCCCTCCCCCTGGTTTCCGGTCCCTCCCCCTGGTTTCCGGTCCCTCCCCCTGGTTTCCGGTCCCTCCCCCTGGTTTCCGGTCCCTCCCCCTGGTTTCGGTCCCTCCCCCTGGTTTCCGGTCCCTCCCCCTGGTTTCTGGTCTCTCCCCCTGGTTCCTGGTCTCTCCCCCTGGTTTCTGGTCCCTCCCCCTGGTCTTGCCAGCGTTCCTCCGCTGCCTCTCCATGTCCAGGGCTCCGTCATGCTGAAGATATGTCCCAGCTCGTATATCACCCAGCAACCCAGGCCTGGCCTCCTCCCCCCCCTACAGCAGTGGTTTCAGAGAGATCCATGAAACATCACTTTAAACTACACTTAGAAATACATATTTCACAATTAAAAGACTCTGGAAATACTTCCAGTACCTACGAGGACTTGAACACACAGGGTTGGGCAGGGGTAGTGTAGGGTAGGGGTAGTGTAGGGTAGTGTAGGGTAGGGATAGTGTAGGGTAGTGTAGGGTTGGGTAGTGTAGGGTAGGGTAGGGTTGGGTAGTGTAGGGTAGGGTAGTGTAGGGTAGTGTAGGGTGGGGTGGTGTAGGGTAGTGTAGGGTAGGGTAGTGTAGGGTAGTGTAGGGTTGGGTAGTGTAGGGTAGGGTAGTGTAGGGTAGTGTAGGGTAGTATAGGGTAGTGTAGGGTAGGGTAGTGTAGGGTTGGGTAGTGTAGGGTAGTATAGGGTAGTGTAGGGTAGTGTAGGGTAGGGTAGTGTAGGGTAGTGTAGGGTTGGGTAGTGTAGGGTAGGGTAGTGTAGGGTAGTGTAGGGTAGTATAGGGTAGGGTAGGGTAGTGTAGGGTAGGGTAGTATAGGGTAGTATAGGGTAGTGTAGGGTAGGGTAGTGTAGGGTAGTGTAGGGTAGGGTAGTGTAGGGTGGGGTAGTGTAGGGTAGGGTAGGGTAGTATAGGGTAGTGAAGGGTAGGGTAGTGTAGGGTAGTATAGGGTAGTGTAGGGTAGTATAGGGTAGTGTAGTGTAGGGTAGTGTAGGGTAGTGTAGTGTAGGGTAGTGTAGGGTAGTGTAGGGTAGTATAGGGTAGTGTAGGGTAGTGTAGGGTAGGGAAGTGTAGGGTAGGGTAGGGTAGGGTAGTATAGGGTAGTATAGGGTAGGGTAGTGTAGGGTAGGGTAAATAGGGTAGGGTGGTATAGGGTAGTGTGTGGTAGGGTAGGGTAGTGTAGTATAGGGTAGTGTAGTGTAGGGTAGGGTGGTGTAGGGTAGTGTAGTATAGGGTAGTGTAGTGTAGGGTAGTGTAGGGTAGGGTAGGGTAGGGTAGTATAGGGTAGGGTAGGGTAGTATAGGGTAGGGTAGGGTGGTATAGGGTAGGGTAGGGTAGGGTAGTATAGGGTAGTATAGGGTAGGGTTTTGTAGGGTAGGGTAGTATAGGGTAGGGTGGTATAGGGTAGGGTAGGGTAGTATAGGGTAGGGTTGTGTAGGGTAGGGTGGTATAGGGTAGGGTAGGGTAGGGTGGTATAGGGTAGGGTAGGGTAGGGTAGTGTAGGGTAGGGTAGTATAGTATAGGGTAGGGTGGTATAGGGTAGGGTAGGGTAGTATAGTATAGGGTAGGGTGGTATAGGGTAGGGTAGGGTAGGGTAGGGTAGGGTAGGGTTGTGTAGGGTAGGGTGGGGTAGGGTAGGGTAGTGTAGGGTAGGGTATTATAGTATAGGGTAGGGTGGTATAGGGTAGGGTAGGGTAGGGTAGGGTAGTATAGTATAGGGTAGGGGTGGTATAGGGTAGGGTAGGGTAGGGTAGGGTAGTATAGGGTAGGGTAGGGTAGTATAGTATAGGGTAGGGTGGTATAGGGTAGGGTAGGGTAGGGTAGTATAGGGTAGGGTAGGGTAGTGTAGGGTAGGGTAGTATAGTATAGGGTAGGGTGGTATAGGGTAGGGTAGGGTAGTATAGTATAGGGTAGGGTGGTATAGGGTAGGGTTAGGGTAGGGTGAGGGTAGTATAGGGTAGGGTGGTATAGGGTAGGGTAGGGTAGGGTAGTATAGGGTAGGGCAGGGTGGTATAGGGTAGGGTAGGGTGGTATAGGGTAGGGTAGGGTGGTATAGGGTAGGGTAGGGTAGGGTATGGTAGGGTGGTATAGGGTAGGGTAGGGTATATAGGGTAGGGTAGGGTAGGGCAGGGTAGGGTAGGGTAGGGGTGGTATAGGGTAGGGTAGGGTAGGGTGGTATAGGGTAGGGTAGGGTAGGGTAGGGTGGTATAGGGTAGGGTAGGGTGGTATAGGGTAGGGTAGGGTAGTATAGGGTAGGGTAGGGTGGTATAGGGTAGGGGTAGGGTATATAGGGTAGGGTAGGGTAGGGTATATAGGGTAGGGTAGGGTGGTATAGGGTAGGGTAGGGTAGGGTGGTATAGGGTAGGGTAGGGTAGGGTGGTATAGGGTAGGGTAGGGTGGGGTAGGGTAGGGTAGGGTGTATAGGGTAGGGTAGGGTAGGGTAGTATAGGGTAGGGTAGGGTGGTATAGGGTAGGGTAGGGTAGGGTAGGGTGGTATAGGGTAGGGTAGGGCAGGGTGGTATAGGGTAGGGTAGGGTGGTATAGGGTAGGGTAGGGTAGTATAGGGTAGGGTAGGGTGGTATAGGGTAGGGTAGGGTAGGGTAGGGTGGTATAGGGTAGGGTAGGGTAGGGTGGTATAGGGTAGGGTAGGGTGGTATAGGGTAGGGTAGGGTAGGGTGGGGTAGGGTGGTATAGGGTAGGGTAGGGTAGGGTAGTATAGGGTAGGGTGGGGTAGTATAGGGTAGGGTAGGGTAGGGTGAGTATAGGGTAGGGTAGTATAGGGTAGGGTAGGGTGGTATAGGGTAGGGTAGGGTAGGGTAGTATAGGGTAGGGTAGGGTGGTATAGGGTAGGGTAGGGTAGTATAGGGTAGGGTAGGGTAGGGTAGGGTAGTATAGGGTAGGGTAGGGTAGTATAGGGTAGGGCAGGGTGGTATAGGGTAGGGTAGGGTGGTATAGGGTAGGGTAGGGTAGGGTAGTATAGGGTAGGGTAGGGTGGTATAGGGTGGGGTAGGGTAGTATAGGGTGGTATAGGGTAGGGTAGGGTAGGGTAGTATAGGGTAGGGTAGGGTGGTATAGGGTAGGGTAGGGTGAGTATAGGGTAGGGTAGTATAGGGTAGGGTAGGGTAGTATAGGGTAGGGTAGGGTGGTATAGGGTAGGGTAGGGTAGGGTAGTATAGGGTAGGGTGGTATAGGGTAGGGTAGGGTAGTATAGGGTAGGGTAGGGTGGTATAGGGTAGGGTAGTATAGGGTAGGGTAGGGAGGTATAGGGTAGGGTGGCGTAGTATAGGGTAGGGTAGGGTAGTATAGGGTAGGGTAGGGTGGTATAGGGTAGGGTAGGGTAGGGTAGTATAGGGTAGGGTAGTGTGGTATAGGGTAGGGTAGGGTAGGGTAGGGTAGTATAGGGTAGGGTAGGGTGGTATAGGGTAGGGTAGGGTAGTATAGGGTAGGGTAGGGTGGTATAGGGTAGGGTAGAGTAGGGTAGGGTAGGGTAGGGTAGGGTGGTATAGGGTAGGGTAGGGTAGGGTGGTATAGGGTAGGGTGGTATAGGGTGGTATAGGGTAGGGTGGTATAGGGTAGGGTAGGGTAGTATAGGGTAGGGTAGGGTGGTATAGGGTAGGGTAGGGTAGTGTAGGGTAGGGTAGGGTAGGGTAGGGTAGGGTGGTATAGGGTAGGGTAGGGTACGGTGGTATAGGGTAGGGTAGGGTAGTATAGGGTAGGGTGGGTGGTATAGGGTAGGGTAGGGTAGGGTAGGGTGGTATAGGGTAGGGTAGGGTGGTATAGGGTAGGGTAGGGTAGGGTAGGGTAGGGTGGTATAGGGTAGTATAGGGTAGGGTAGGGTGGTATAGGGTAGGGTAGGGTGGTATAGGGTAGGGCAGGGTAGGGTGGTATAGGGTAGGGTGGTATAGGGTGGTATAGGGTAGGGTGGTATAGGGTAGGGTAGGGTAGTATAGGGTAGGGTAGGGTGGTATAGGGTAGGGTAGGGTAGTGTAGGGTAGTGGGTAGGGTAGGGTAGGGTGGTATAGGGTAGGGTAGGGTAGGGTAGTATAGGGTAGGGTGGGTGGTATAGGGTAGGGTAGGGTAGGGTAGGGTGGTATAGGGTAGGGTAGGGTAGGGTGGTATAGGGTAGGGTAGGGTAGGGTAGGGTAGGGTAGGGTAGGGTGGTATAGGGTAGTATAGGGTAGGGTAGGGTGGTATAGGGTAGGGTAGGGTGGTATAGGGTAGGGTAGGGTAGGGGGGTCTGGCGGTTTCCAGAGCTGATGGGGGGCAGGGGGCCTGAAACTGCAGGCCGTCCACACACACAGTCATCCACTCAGACATACAGATAGCTCCCCCACAGACCACCTCTCTATTTTCATTACACAACCAGACACATAAAGCATGACAGTGTTTCCTCCAGAACCCTCCCATAAAATACACCACTGGTCTCTGAAGGGAGAGGAGCCCGATCGGTGTGATCTGTTACCACAGACCACAGACACAGTCGTTTGTGAAGTGAGCAGCACTCAAAGTGCCGCTGTAAAGTAAGCAGTATTCAAACGAGGACTTCAGGTGGAACCTCCGTGCTTCAGCAACCCAAGGAAAGGAGAGGGGTTTAAACAAAAAAAACACAACCGCATAAATCATGAGAAGGGGTTTAACCAATAAATATTTGAGGAAGAAAGGAGTTCGGAGCACTCAGGAAAAGAGGGAGAGATGAATTACTTGTGGTTCACTTTAATCCATAATTCAGGAGGATTAGAGAGGTGACTGATGTTTCCACGTGATCTGATCACCTAGCTCCTATTTACAGCCTAGTGGCCTCTGGAGACAACAACAATAGAAGACGAGAATAATAAATCATATGATTCAAGGTAAATGGCAAATTATCATGAAGGAGAAGAGTCTTGAGTCTTTCTGGGTTCAGTCTTCAGCCGTGAGTCTTTCTGGGTTCAGTCTTCAGCCGTGAGTCTTTCTGGGTTCAGTCTTCAGCCGTGAGTCTTTCTGGGTTCAGTCTTCAGCCGTGAGTCTTTCTGGGTTCAGTCTTCAGCCGTGAGTCTTTCTGGGTTCAGTCTTCAGCCGTGAGTCTTTCTGGGTTCAGTCTTCAGCCGTGAGTCTTTCTGGGTTCAGTCTTCAGCCGTGAGTCTTTCTGGGTTCAGTCTTCAGCCGTGAGTCTTTCTGGGGTCAGTCTTCAGCCGTGAGTCTTTCTGGGTTCAGTCTTCAGCCGTGAGTCTTTCTGGGTTCAGTCTTCAGCCGTGAGTCTTTCTGGGTTCAGTCTTCAGCCGTGAGTCTTTCTGGGGTCAGTCTTCAGCCGTGAGTCTTTCTGGGTTCAGTCTTCAGCCGTGAGTCTTTCTGGGTTCAGTCTTCAGCCGTGAGTCTTTCTGGGTTCAGTCTTCAGCCGTGAGTCTTTCTGGGTTCAGTCTTCAGCCGTGAGTCTTTCTGGGTCAGTCTTCAAGACCTTTCCACACCTGGATTGTACATTTCTTTCTTTCTTCAAGCTCGATCAAATTGGTTGTTGATCATTGCCAGGCATTTTTAAGTCTTGCCATAGATTTACAAGCCGATTTAAAATCAACTGTAATTTGGCAACTCAGGAACATTTACTGTCTTCTTGGTAAGTAACTCCAGTGTAGATTTGGCCTTGTGTTTTAGGTTATTGTCCTGCTGAAAGGTGAATTCATCTCCCAGTGTGTGTTTGGCCTTGTGTTTTAGGTTATTGTCCTGCTGAAAGGTGAATCTGTCTCCCAGTGTGTGATGGAAAGCAGACTGAACCAGATTTTCCTCTGTGCTTAACTCTATTCTGTATCTTTTTAATTTTTTTAAACTCCCTAGTCCTTAACGATGACAAGCATACCCATAACATGATGCAGCCACCACCATGCTTGACAATATCAAGAGTGATACTCAGTGGTGTGTTGTATTTGCCCCCGAACATAACACTTTGTATTCAGGACATGAAGTAACATTTTTTACAGTTTTAATTTTAGTCCCTTAATACAAACAGGATGCATGTTCTGGAATATTTTTTATTCTGTACAGACTTCCTTCTTTTCCCTCTGTAAATCAGGTTTGTATTGTGGAGTAACTACAATGTTGTTGATCAATACTCAGTTTTCTCCTATAACAGACATTAAAACTCTGTAACTGTTTTGAAGTGACCGTTGGCCTCATGGTGAAATCCCTGAGCGGTTTCCTTCCTCTCCGGCAACTGAGTTAGGAAGGGACGCCTGTATCTTTGTAGTGACTGGGTGTATTGATACACCATCCAAAGTGTAATTAATAACTTCACCATGCTCAAAGGGATATTCAATGTCTGCTTTTTTTTTTACTTTTACCCATCTACCAATAGGTGCCCTTCTTTGCGAGGCATTGGAAAACCTCCCTGGTCTTTGTGGTTGAATCTGTGTTTGAAATTCACTGCTGGACTGAGGGACCAGATAATTATATGTGTGTGTGTGTGGGGGGGGGGGGGGTACAGAGACGAGGTAGTTATGTTAAACACTATTATTGAACACAGAGTGAGTCCAATACAACTTCAAATGTGACATGTTAAGTACATGTTTTACTGCCGAACTTATTTATGCCATAACAAAGGGATTGAATACTTTTTGATTTAAGACATTTCAGCTTTACATTTTTTTTTAATTTTTTTTAAATTAATTTGTAAAGAATAATAATTCTAAAAATAAATCCACTTTGACATTATGGGGTATTGTGGGTAGGCCAGTGACAAAACAATCTCAATTGAATCCATTTTTTTTTTTTATTCCAGGCTGTAACAACAGCAATGAGATGTGGATAAAGTCAATGGGTTTGAATACTTTCTGAAGGCTGTGTATATACACACACACGGGTGATTACTTGGGTGTCTGTGAAAACAGAGACACACGTGAGAAGAAGAACGAAGGGAACATTAAGGAAACAAGGCCACAGGCGTCTAAGGAGGAGTTACTGTCCAAGATACCTCTCTGTTTTAGTTTACATACCACGTCACCTCCTCTGAGCGACGTGCGGACGAGGTCCATGACTACAGAGCACAAGGGAGTAAAGGTGGAGCCGTGGTTGGCAATAGTATTGTAGCATTCAAAACCGCCACTGTAAATTACAGTAAACAGCATTCAAACCGACACCGCAAATTACAGTAAGCAGCATTCAAACCGCAGTAAGTCAGCAGAATTCAAACTGCAGTAACTCGACAGTATTCAAACTGCAGTAAGTCAGCAGTATTCAAAGCACCAGCGTAAAGTTAGCTGCAGTACTCATAGCACCAGTGTAAAGTTAGCTGCAGTACTCATAGCACCAGTGTAAAGTTAGCTGCAGTACTCATAGCACCAGTGTAAAGTTAGCTGCAGTACTCATAGCACCAGTGTAAAGTTAGCTGCAGTACTCATAGCACCAGTGTAAAGTTAGCTGTAGTACTCAAAGCACCAGTGTAAAGTTAGCTGCAGTACTCATAGCACCAGTGTAAAGTTAGCTGCAGTACTCATAGCACCAGTGTAAAGTTAGCTGCAGTACTCATAGCACCAGTGTAAAGTTAGCTGCAGTACTCATAGCACCAGTGTAAAGTTAGCTGCAGTATTCAAAGCACCAGTGTAAAGTTAGCTCCAGTATTCAAAGCACCAGTGTAAAGTTAGCTGCAGTATTCAAAGCACCAGTGTAAAGTTAGCTCCAGTATTCAAAGCACCAGTGTAAAGTTAGCTGCAGTATTCAAAGCACCAGTGTAAAGTTAGCTGCAGTACTCATAGCACCAGTGTAAAGTTAGCTGCAGTACTCATAGCACCAGTGTAAAGTTAGCTGCAGTATTCAAAGCACCAGTGTAAAATTAGCTGCAGTACTCATAGCACCAGTGTAAAGTTAGCTGCAGTACTCATAGCACCAGTGTAAAGTTAGCTGCAGTATTCAAAGCACCAGTGTAAAGTTAGCTCCAGTATTCAAAGCACCAGTGTAAAGTTAGCTGCAGTATTCAAAGCACCAGTGTAAAGTTAGATGCAGTACTCAAAGCACCAGTGTAAAGTTAGCTGCAGTACTCAAAGCACCAGTGTAAAGTTAGCTGCAGTACTCAAAGCACCAGCGTAAAGTTAGCTGCAGTACTCAAAGCACCAGCGTAAAGTTAGCTGCAGTATTCAAAGCACCAGTGTAAAGTTAGCTGTAGTACTCAAAGCACCAGTGTAAAGTTAGCTGCAGTACTCATAGCACCAGTGTAAAGTTAGCTGCAGTACTCATAGCACCAGTGTAAAGTTAGCTGCAGTATTCAAAGCACCAGTGTAAAGTTAGCTCCAGTATTCAAAGCACCAGTGTAAAGTTAGCTGCAGTATTCAAAGCACCAGTGTAAAGTTAGCTGCAGTATTCAAAGCACCAGTGTAAAGTTAGCTGCAGTACTCATAGCACCAGTGTAAAGTTAGCTGCAGTACTCATAGCACCAGTGTAAAGTTAGCTGCAGTATTCAAAGCACCAGTGTAAAGTTAGCTGCAGTACTCAAAGCACCAGTGTAAAGTTAGATGCAGTACTCAAAGCACCAGTGTAAAGTTAGCTGCAGTACTCAAAGCACCAGTGTAAAGTTAGCTGCAGTACTCAAAGCACCAGCGTAAAGTTAGCTGCAGTATTCAAAGCACCAGTGTAAAGTTAGCTGCAGTATTCAAAGCACCAGCGTAAAGTTAGCTGCAGTATTCAAAGCACCAGTGTAAAGTTAGCTGCAGTATTCAAAGCACCAGCGTAAAGTTAGCTGCAGTATTCAAAGCACCAGCGTAAAGTTAGCTGCAGTATTCAAAGCACCAGTGTAAAGTTAGCTGCAGTATTCAAAGCACCAGTGTAAAGTTAGCTGCAGTACTCATAGCACCAGTGTAAAGTTAGCTGCAGTACTCATAGCACCAGTGTAAAGTTAGCTGCAGTACTCATAGCATCAGTGTAAAGTTAGCTGCAGTATTCAAAGCACCAGTGTAAATTTAGCTGCAGTATTCAAAGCACCAGTGTAAAGTTAGCTGCAGTACTCATAGCACCAGTGTAAAGTTAGCTGCAGTATTCAAAGCACCAGTGTAAAGTTAGCTGCAGTATTCAAAGCACCAGTGTAAAGTTAGCTGCAGTACTCATAGCACCAGTGTAAAGTTAGCTGCAGTATTCAAAGCACCAGTGTAAAGTTAGCTGCAGTACTCATAGCACCAGTGTAAAGTTAGCTGTAGTACTCAAAGCACCAGTGTAAAGTTAGCTGCATTATTCAAAGCACCAGTGTAAAGTTAGCTGCAGTACTCATAGCACCAGTGTAAAGTTAGCTGCAGTATTCAAAGCACCAGCGTAAAGTTAGCTGCAGTATTCAAAGCACCAGCGTAAAGTTAGCTGCAGTACTCAAAGCACCAGCGTAAAGTTAGCTGCAGTATTCAAAGCACCAGTGTAAAGTTAGCTGCAGTATTCAAAGCACCAGTGTAAAGTTAGCTGCAGTACTCATAGCACCAGTGTAAAGTTAGCTGCAGTATTCAAAGCACCAGTGTAAAGTTAGCTGCAGTACTCATAGCACCAGTGTAAAGTTAGCTGTAGTACTCAAAGCACCAGTGTAAAGTTAGCTGCAGTATTCAAAGCACCAGTGTAAAGTTAGCTGCAGTACTCATAGCACCAGTGTAAAGTTAGCTGCAGTATTCAAAGCACCAGCGTAAAGTTAGCTGCAGTATTCAAAGCACCAGCGTAAAGTTAGCTGCAGTACTCAAAGCACCAGCGTAAAGTTAGCTGCAGTATTCATAGCACCAGCGTAAAGTTAGCTGTAGTACTCATAGCACCAGTGTAAAGTTAGCTGCAGTATTCAAAGCACCAGCGTAAAGTTAGCTGCAGTATTCAAAGCACCAGTGTAAAGTTAGCTGCAGTATTCAAAGCACCAGCGTAAAGTTAGCTGCAGTACTCATAGCATCAGTGTAAAGTTAGCTGCAGTACTCATAGCACCAGCGTAAAGTTAGCTGCAGTATTAGTCCTAACGGTGGAGCTCCAGCTAGCTAACATGACAGCACCAGTCTTTCTGCATTTTATCTCCATCAAACGACAGCATCTGGGGAGATCATACAGCCCCCTTTTTTTTGGGGGGGGGAGAGAGAAACACTCGGCAGTCTGTCAGTACCTCCAGATTAAAAGAGAGGAACCTTTCATTTCCCTGGATAGGAAGAGAGAGAGAATGAAATGGCGAAGGACACTGACTGTGGAGTCTGCAGTGTGTTATCAGCTAGGCCTCCATATGAAACACCTTCCTCTATTGGACACAGGCCCACTTCAAAAGGAGATGGAGGGAGGGAGCATGGAGGTCTGTTCGCTTTGAGAGGCTGCGTCGCAAACGGACCCCCTATTCCCCCATAGGGCTCTGGTCTAAAGTAGTGCACTATGTAGGGAATAGGGTGCCATAGGGCTCTGGTCAACAGTAGTGCACTATGAAGGGAATAGGGGGCCATAGGGCTCTAGTCAACAGTAGTGCACTATGTAGGGAATAGGGTGCCATAGGGCTCTGGTCAACGGTAGTGCACTATGAAGGGAATAGGGGGCCATAGGGCTCTAGTCAACAGTAGTGCACTATGAAGGGAATAGGGGGCCATAGGGCTCTAGTCAACAGTAGTGCACTATGTAGGGAATCGGGTGCCAAAGGGCTCTGGTCAACAGTAGTGCACTATGAAGGGAATAGGGGGCCATAGGGCTCTAGTCAACAGTAGTGCACTATGAAGGGAATAGGGTGCCATAGGGCTCTGGTCAACAGTAGTGCACTATGAAGGGAATAGGGGGCCATGGGGCTCTAGTCAACAGTAGTGCACTATATAGGGAATAGGGGGCCATAGGGCTCTGATCTAAAGTAGTGCACTATGTAGGGAATAGGGGGCCATAGGGCTCTAGTCAACAGTAGTGCACTATGAAGGAAATAGGGGGCCATAGGGCTCTGATCTAAAGTAGTGCACTATGAAGGGAATAGGGGGCCATGGGGCTCTAGTCAACAGTAGTGCACTATGTAGGGAAGAGTTTACCAACAGACAACGCTCTGAGTTTACCAACAGACAATCTGACAACGCTCTGAGTTTACCAACAGACAATCTGACAACGCTCTGAGTTTACCAACAGACAATCTGACAACGCTCTGAGTTTACCAACAGACAATCTGACAACGCTCTGAGTTTACCAACAGACAACGCTCTGAGTTTACCAAAAGACAATCTGGCAACGCCCTGAGTTTACCAACAGACAATCTGACAACGCCCTGAGTTTACCAACAGACAATCTGACAACGCTCTGAGTTTACCAACAGACAACGCTCTGAGTTTACCAACAGACAATCTGACAACGCCCTGAGTTTACCAACAGACAATCTGACAACGCTCTGAGTTTACCAACAGACAATCTGACAACGCTCTGAGTTTACCAACAGACAACGCTCTGAGTTTACCAACAGACAATCTGACAACGCCCTGAGTTTACCAACAGACAATCTGACAACGCTCTGAGTTTACCAACAGACAATCTGACAACGCTCTGAGTTTACCAACAGACAATCTGGCAACGCTCTGAGTTTACCAACAGACAATCTGGCAACGCCCTGAGTTTACCAACAGACAATCTGGCAACGCCCTGAGTTTACCAACAGACAATCTGGCAACGCCCTGAGTTTACCAACAGACAATCTGGCAACGCCCTGAGTTTACCAACAGACAATCTGGCAACGCTCTGAGTTTACCAACAGACAATCTGGCAACGCTCTGAGTTTACCAACAGACAATCTGGCAACGCTCTGAGTTTACCAACGCCCAGAGTGCACTCTGGCACTCCAGAATAAATTTACAAACACACCAATAGTTGTTTAGTACATTACTCCTTCTGTTTAGCACATGGCCTCACATGTGAATCCTTAAAGAGATGGGTGGGGCTAAAGGCTTAAGAGGGTGTGAAGGATGCTGAATGGGCGTAGACAAAGAAGATCTCTCCAGTAGGTACCAAAACATTCAAAAGGACATTTCCTAGCTCTGAGTCTCTACTTTATCCAATGTAAAAAAACAGCATTTCAAATGTTGCTACATAAGACTGAATCAAGCCTGTCGCTCACATATTGGTGGGTTAAGTCAAAAGTATTAGTAGGTTTTTCCACACTACATCTCTCCCTCCCTCCCTCCCTCTCTCTCTCCCCCGCGCCTCTCTACATCTCTCCCTCCATCCCTCCCTCTCTACCTCCCTCTCTCCCTCTCTACATCTCTCCCTCCCTCTCTACATCTCTCCCTCCATCCCTCCCTCTCTCCCTCTCTACATCTCTCCCTCCATCCCTCCCTCTCTACCTCCCTCTCTCCCTCTCTACATCTCTCCCTCCCTCTCTACATCTCTCCCTCCATCCCTCCCTCTCTCCCTCTCTACATCTCTCCCTCCCTCCCTCTCTCCCTCTCCCTTTTCTATTCTTTGTTTTTCTAACCTGCCAGCACCCGGACCAGATGTGCAAATGTTTCTCTACGTTGCTATTCCAGCCCGTTCTCTGTTCCAAGAGGAGCGAGGCAGAGAGGGGCGAGGCAGGTAGAGAGACAGACAGGCAGAGCTAGAAGAGAGAGACAGACAGGCAGAGCTAGAGGAGAGAGACAGACAGGCAGAGCTAGAGAGGAGAGAGACAGGCAGAGAGAGAGACAGGTAGAGAGAGAGAGAGAGGAATATTTGACTTCACTCCACAGGAGAGCAGTTGAATAATTTGGCGGCCGCTCCGCTGCTCTGCGCTGGGCTGGTCTCAGGGTAAAGGTAGCTTGGCGATGGCCATGTTGACGGCATACTCAACAACATGATCCTAATGGCTTGGAAAATCCCTGGGCCTCCAGAGAACAGGCCAGACGCTACCGGCTGCAGGAGAAAAGCTACTGTTTTATTGAATTCAGCCCCTTTTTACAGCCTCCCATGTATTACGAGACCATTAAGGCATGCTGGAGGACATGGAGCGGAGAAGAGTTGGAGAGTTCATTTACCCACGGCTGCAGGTCCTCTACCTCACACTGGGCAAGGCGGGACGGCCGAGGTGGGTGTGTGTGTGTGTGTGTGTGTGTGTGTGTGTGTGTGTGTGTGTGGTCACGATACTCAAATTTTGACTTCGATACCGAT
>NW_025549009.1:75000-90000 GCF_905237065.1 Salmo salar
AGGGAGGAGGAGGATGAGGAGGAGGAGAGAGCACCAGGCAGGGAGGAGGAGGAGGAGCAGAGAGCACCAGGCAGGGAGGAGGAGGAGGAGGAGGAGCAGAGAGCACCAGGCAGGGAGGAGGAGGAGGAGCAGAGAGCACCAGGCAGGGAGGAGGAGGAGGAGCAGAGAGCACCAGGCAGGGAGGAAGAGGAGGAGGAGGAGCAGAGAGCACCAGGCAGGGAGGAGGAGGAGGAGGAGCAGAGAGCACCAGGCAGGGAGGAGGAGGAGGAGGAGAGAGCACCAGGCAGGGAGGAGGAGGAGGAGGAGAGAGCACCAGGCAGGGAGGAGGAGGAGGAGCAGAGAGCACCAGGCAGGGAGGAGGAGGATGAGGAGGAGGAGAGAGCACCAGGCAGGGAGGAGGAGGAGGAGCAGAGAGCACCAGGCAGGGAGGAGGAGGAGGAGGAGGAGAGAGCACCAGGCAGGGAGGAGGAGGAGGAGGAGGAGGAGGAGAGAGCACCAGGCAGGGAGGAGGAGGAGGAGCAGAGAGCACCAGGCAGGGAGGAGGAGGATGAGGAGGAGGAGAGAGCACCAGGCAGGGAGGAGGAGGAGGAGCAGAGAGCACCAGGCAGGGAGGAGGAGGAGGAGCAGAGAGCACCAGGCAGGGAGGAGGAGGAGGAGCAGAGAGCACCAGGCAGGGAGGAAGAGGAGAGAGCACCAGGCAGGGAGGAGGAGGAGGAGGAGGAGGAGAGAGCACCAGGCAGGGAGGAAGAGGAGGAGGAGAGAGCACCAGGCAGCAGCTCCGCTCCACTGTGTGATGGACTGACTAGCGCAGTGGTTCCCAGCCAGGGGTACTAGGACCCTTGGGGGTACTTGGCCTGTCCACAGGGGATACTTGTGAAGACCTATGAGACCACAGGTTTACTGGTAAAATGCACTTGGTGGGTGAGTGAGTGAGTGAGTGAGTGAGTGAGTGAGTGAGTGAGTGAGTGAGTGAGTGAGTGAGTGAGATATATATATATGAGGTAACAGCCCCGTCAGAGAGACAGACTCCTCCAGGTCCAGCCAACCAACCATCTTCTGTCCCAAGACGCACCTCATCCCAGGATGCACCGCAGCCCTCTATTTAACTGTTAAATAACCACTGACACCATTTCACTGTTAAATAACCCACTGACACCATTTCACTGTTAAATAACCCACTGACACCATTTCACTGTTAAATAACCCACTGACACCATTTAAATAATCTACTGACACCATTTCACTGTTAAATAACCCACTGACACCATTTAACTGTTAAATAACCCACTGACACCATTTACCTGTTAAATAACCCACTGACACCATTTACCTGTTAAATAACCCACTGACACCATTCAACTGTTAAATAACCCACTGACACCATTTCACTGTTAAATAACCCACTGACACCATTTCACTGTTAAATAACCCACTGACACCATTTACCTGTTAAATAACCTACTGACACCATTTACCTGTTAAATAACCTACTGACACCATTTACCTGTTAAATAACCTACTGACACCATTTAAATAATCTACTGACACCATTTAACTGTTAAATAACCCACTGACACCATTTACCTGTTAAATAACCTACTGACACCATTTACCTGTTAAATAACCTACTGACACCATTTAAATAATCTACTGACACCATTCAACTGTTAAATAACCCACTGACACCATTTCACTGTTAAATAACCCACTGACACCATTTCACTGTTAAATAACCCACTGACACCATTTACCTGTTAAATAACCTACTGACACCATTTACCTGTTAAATAACCTACTGACACCATTTACCTGTTAAATAACCTACTGACACCATTTAAATAATCTACTGACACCATTTAACTGTTAAATAACCTACTGACACCATTTACCTGTTAAATAACCTACTGACACCATTTAAATAATCTACTGACACCATTTCACTGTTAAATAACCCACTGACACCATTTAAATAACCCACTGACACCATTTACCTGTTAAATAACCTACTGACACCATTTACCTGTTAAATAACCTACTGACACCATTTAAATAATCTACTGACACCATTCAACTGTTAAATAACCCACTGACACCATTTCACTGTTAAATAACCCACTGACACCATTTCACTGTTAAATAACCCACTGACACCATTTACCTGTTAAATAACCTACTGACACCATTTACCTGTTAAATAACCTACTGACACCATTTACCTGTTAAATAACCTACTGACACCATTTAAATAATCTACTGACACCATTTAACTGTTAAATAACCTACTGACACCATTTACCTGTTAAATAACCTACTGACACCATTTAAATAATCTACTGACACCATTTCACTGTTAAATAACCCACTGACACCATTTAAATAATCTACTGACACCATTTACCTGTTAAATAACTGACACCTCAACACTGATTGAAGTGGATTTAACAGGTGAAACATCAATAAGGGATCATCGCTTTCACCTGGTCAGTCTAACGTCATGAAATGTTTTCTATAATCAAGTGTATTTTTTGGTATTAAAACAAAAAAGTACTATATCTTTATTTATTAAAAAAACGCTTCCCAGCAGCTACGGGCTGTTCTAACCGAACATCAGCCCTGTCCAAAGAAACTAGTGTCTGAAGCAATCTGGATTTAACGACAGAACCCAGAGAAGAGCGGGAAGCCGCGGCACTACCGTTCAGTTCCACGTGCCCCGCCGCCGTATGTGTGTTAAAAAGTCCCCTTCAACGGAGAGACGGGCAGGGGATGAAGGGCGGAGTAGCTTGTTGGGACTGTTTAGTTTAGAGTGTTTAAAACGTGCAGGAGAGATGTCGAGAGCACGTGGACTGTTTAAAACGAATCATTATGCACCTGTTTTTATTATTATTATTATTATCATTGGTGAACAACGACTTTGACTGGTGGATGAATTAAAACCAGATTTTCCTCGTTGTTATTGTGTTTTAGAGAAATGTTGATCGCAGCGAGAGACGTGAGGTCATTTAGGAGCTGGCTGGCACGTGTTGTGTTTCTAGAGAGAAGACGAGGGTAGACGAGCTTTAGGGCTCGACTGTGGGGGCGTCCAAAATACCACCCTATTCCCTGGTCAAAAGTAGTGCACTATATAGGGAACAGCAGGCCTCCCTCTCCACGTTACAGCAGGGCTCCCTCTCCACGTTACAGCAGGCCTCCCTCTCCACGTTACAGTAACATTACAGCAGGCCTCCCTCTCCACATTACAGCAGGCCTCCCTCTCCACATTACAGCAGGCCTCCCTCTCCACATTACAGCAGGCCTCCCTCTCCACATTACAGCAGGCCTCCCCTCTCCACATTACAGCAGGCCTCCCTCTCCACATTACAGCAGGCCTCCCTCTCCACATTACAGCAGGCCTCCCTCTCCACATTACAGCAGGCCTCCCTCTCCACATTACAGCAGGCCTCCCTCTCCACATTACAGCAGGCCTCCCTCTCCACATTACAGCAGGCCTCCCTCTCCAGACTCCCAGTAGTCCTTATGTCAATAGATTAGCATATTAAAACACACTGTTACCCTGACTCTACCAGCAATAGCAAAGGAAATGCAAAACGAGAAATTAGCTGTTTAAATTTCACAAACTAGACTTCTGTTTTCCTCAGAGTTGGTTTTAAACGACGTTGGGTTTTATTTCCTGACCTGTCCACAGTTCATAGTCTGAGTGAGTGGTTAGGACTGGGGCCAGGGCTAGAGCTGGGCAGAGGACAGGACTGGGGCCAGGACTAGAGCTGGGCAGAGGACAGGACTGGGCTAGAGCTGGACAGAGGACAGGACTGGGCTAGATTAGAGCAGGGCAGAGGACAGGACTGGGGCCAGGCTAGAGCTGGGCAGAGGACAGGACTGGGGCCAGGCTAGAGCTGGGGCAGAGGACAGGACTGGGCTAGAGCTGGGCAGAGGACAGGACTGGGCTAGATTAGAGCAGGGCAGAGGACAGGACTGGGGCCAGGCTAGAGCTGGGCAGAGGACAGGACTGGGGCCAGGCTAGAGCTGGGGCAGAGGACAGGACTGGGCTAGAGCTGGGCAGAGGAAAGGACTGGGCTAGAGCTGGGGCAGAGGACAGGACTGGGCTAGATTTGAGCAGGGCAGAGGACAGGACTGGGGCCAGGGCTAGAGCTGGGGCAGAGGACAGGACTGGGGCCAGATTTGAGCAGGGCAGAGGACAGGACTGGGGCCAGGGCTAGAGCTGGGGCAGAGGACAGGACTGGGCTAGAGCTGGGCAGATGACAGGACTGGGCTAGAGCTGGGCAGAGGACAGGACTGGGCTAGAGCTGGGGCAGAGGACAGGACTGGGCTAGAGCTGGGCAGAGGACAGGACTGGGCTAGATTAGAGCAGGGCAGAGGACAGGACTGGGGCCAGGCTAGAGCAGGGCAGAGGACAGGACTGGGGCCAGGCTAGAGCTGGGGCAGAGGACAGGACTGGGCTAGAGCTGGGCAGAGGACAGGACTGGGCTAGATTAGAGCAGGGCAGAGGACAGGACTGGGGCCAGGCTAGAGCTGGGCAGAGGACAGGACTGGGGCCAGGCTAGAGCTGGGGCAGAGGACAGGACTGGGCTAGAGCTGGGGCAGAGGACAGGACTGGGCTAGAGCTGGGCAGAGGACAGGACTGGGGCCAGGCTAGAGCTGGGCAGAGGAAAGGACTGGGCTAGAGCTGGGGCAGAGGACAGGACTGGGCTAGAGCTGGGCAGAGGACAGGACTGGGGCCAGGCTAGAGCATGGGCAGAGGACAGGACTGGGGCCAGGCTAGAGCTGGGGCAGAGGACAGGACTGGGGCCAGGCTAGAGCTGGGGCAGAGGACAGGACTGGGGCCAGGGCTAGAGCTGGGGCAGAGGACAGGACTGGGCTAGAGCTGGGCAGAGGACAGGACTGGGGCCAGACTAGAGCTGGGCAGAGGACAGGACTGGGCTAGAGCTGGGCAGAGGACAGGACTGGGCTAGAGCTGGGGCAGAGGACAGGACTGGGCTAGAGCTGGGCAGAGGACAGGACTGGGCTAGAGCTGGGGCAGAGGACAGGACTGGGCTAGAGCTGGGGCAGAGGACAGGACTGGGGCTGGGCTGTTTAGACCACAGAGGGCTGGTTCTCTAACTATAGGGGGTTTAGACCACAGAGGGCTGGTTCTCTAACTATAGGGGGTTTAGACCACAGAGGGCTGGTTCTCTAACTATAGGGGGTTTAGACCACAGAGGGCTGGTTCTCTAACTATAGGGGGTTTAGACCACAGAGGGCTGGTTCTCTAACTATAGGGGGTGTAGACCACAGAGGGCTAGTTCTCTAACTATAGGGGGTTTAGACCACAGAGGGCTGGTTCACGAACTATAGGGGGTTTTGACCACAGAGGGCTGGTTCTCTAACTATAGGGGGTTTAGACCACAGAGGACTGGTTCTCTAACTATAGGGGGTTTAGACCACAGAGGGCTGGTTCTCTAACTATAGGGGGTTTAGACCACAGAGGGCTGGTTCTCTAACTATAGGGGGTTTAGACCACAGAGGGCTGGTTCTCTAACTATAGGGGTTTAGACCACAGAGGGCTGGTTCTCTAACTATAGGGGGTTTAGACCACAGAGGACTGGTTCTCTAACTATAGGGGGTTTAGACCACAGAGGGCTGGTTCTCTAACTATAGGGGGTTTAGACCACAGAGGGCTGGTTCTCTAACTATAGGGGGTTTAGACCACAGAGGGCTGGTTCTCTAACTATAGGGGTTTAGACCACAGAGGACTGGTTCTCTAACTATAGGGGGTTTAGACCACAGAGGGCTGGTTCTCTAACTATAGGGGGTTTAGACCACAGAGGGCTGGTTCTCTAACTATAGGGGGTTTAGACCACAGAGGGCCGGTTCTCTAACTATAGGGGGTTTAGACCACAGAGGACTGGTTCTCTAACTATAGGGGGTTTAGACCACAGAGGACTGGTTCTCTAACTATAGGGGGTTTAGACCACAGAGGGCTGGTTCTCTAACTATAGGGGGTTTAGACCACAGACATCCTGCTGCTTTAATAACCTGGAACAGGGGGATCATTAAGAACGAAGTACTTACTGCTACTGAGGTACTGGACTGTAGTCCTGAACATCTGGATGATGGGGGGGAGGAAGAGAGAGAGAGAGGAAGAGAGAGAGGCGAGAGAGAGAAGGCGAGAGAGAGGTGAGAGGAGAGAAAGAGAGAGAGGGAGAGGAAGAGAGAGAGGCAAGAGAGAAAGAGAGAGAGAGGCGAGAGAGAGAGGGAGAGAGGGAGAGAGGGAGAGAGAGGCGAGCGAAAGAGAGCGAGGTAACTACTTTAAAACACAACCATCTGCTGCTAATACCAACACACATACACATTCAGACATAACACACACCTAGAGCATGGACAGGGAATCACACAGAACAGTGTTCTCTCTCTCTCTCCCTCCCTCCATCCCTCCCACCCTCTCTCTCGCTCTCCCTCTCTTTCCCTCCCTCCCTCTCTTTCCCTCCCTCCCTCTCGCTCTCTCCCTCCCTCCCGCTCTCTCTCTCCCTCCCTCCCCTCTCTCGCGCTCTCCCTCCCTCCCCTCTCTCCCTCCCTCCCCCTCTCTCGCTCTCTCCCTCTCCCTCCCCTCTCTCTCCCTCCCTCGCTCTCTCCCTCTCTCGCTCTCTCCCTCCCTCCCTCTCCCCCTCTCTCGCTCTCTCCCTCCATCCATCCCTCCCTCCCACCCTCTCTCTCGCTCTCCCTCTCTTTCCCTCCTCCCTCGCTCCCTCCCCTCTCTCTCCCCCTCTCTCTCCCCCTCTCCCCTCTCTCTCCCCCTCTCTCCCTCCTCTCTCTCCCTCTCCCCCTTCTCTCTCTCTCTCTCTCTCTCCCTCCTTCTCTCTCTCTCCCCTCTCTCTCTCCCCCTCTCTCTCCCTCCTTCTCTCTCCCCCTCTCCCCTCTCTCTCCCCCTCTCTCCCTCCTTCTCTCTCCTCTCCCCCCTTCTCTCTCTCTCTCTCTCTCCCTCCTTCTCTCTCTCCCTCTCTCTCCCCCTCTCTCCCTCCTTCTCTCTCCCTCTCCCCCCCTCTCTCTCTCTCTCTCTCTCTCCCTCCTTCTCTCTCTCTCCCCCTCTCTCTCTCCCCCTCTCTCTCCCTCCTTCTCTCTCTCTCTCCCTCCTTCTCTCTCTCTCCCCTCTCTCTCTCTCTCGTGTGAGACTCTTACAACACAGCCGTCCATTCTGTTGAAATCAGCACCTTTCCATGATTGGAGGGATCTCCCAGGAGCAGCTGGTCATAATGGTTTACATAGGGACCTACTAGGAGGAACCTGGAACACTGAGCACTGCCTGTTTCCACAACGTTCCTTCAGTTATTACTCATATCCTGTACACTACACAATCTATCCCTCACTGTTTCCACAATAATGCTGGGGACTAAGAGGAGAAGAGGAGGAAGGAGGAGGAGGAGGAGGAGGGGGAGTTAGGAGGAAGGAGGGGAGGAGGAGGAGGAGGAGTTAGGAGGTAGGAGGAGGGGAGGAGGAGAGGAGGAGGAGGGGGAGGGGAGGAAGGAGGGGAGGAGGAGGAGGGGAGGAAGGAGGGGAGGAGGGGAGGAGGAGAGGAGGAGGAGGGGAGGGGAGGAAGGAGGGGAGGAGGAGGGGAGGAAGGAGGGGAGGAGGAAGGGAGGAAGGAGGAGGAGGAGGAGGAGGAGGAGGAAGGGGAGGAAGGAGGGGAGGAGGAGGGGAGGAGGAGAAGGGGAGGAAGGAGGGGAGGAGGAGGAGTTAGGAGGCGGCAGGAGGAGGAGAAGAGGAGAAGAGGAGGTAGGAGGGGAGGAGGAGAGGGAGTTAGGAGGAGTTAGGAGGTATGAGGGGAAGTGGGAGGGAGGAAAACCCTATTTGACTGATTGGCAAAACAAAATCAGTGAAATTAATTATTCCTGGGAAAAACAGCAACAAGTTGGGGGTCAATTCATTTCTCAGGACTGACAGACTAAAGAATTCACACAATACAACCCCACCTGTTGTTCAGTACAATACAACCCCACCTGTTGTTCAGTACAACCCCACCTGTTGTTCAGTACAATACAACCCCACCTGTTGTTCAGTACAACCCCACCTGTTGTTCAGTACAATACAACCCCACCTGTTGTTCAGTACCATACAACCCCACCTGTTGTTCAGTACAATACAACCCCACCTGTTGTTCAGTACAACCCCACCTGTTGTTCAGTACAATACAACCCCACCTGTTGTTCAGTACCATACAACCCCACCTGTTGTTCAGTACCATACAACCCCACCTGTTGTTCAGTACAATACAACCCCACCTGTTGTTCAGTACAATACAACCCCACCTGTTGTTCAGTACAATACAACCCCACCTGTTGTTCAGTACCATACAACCCCACCTGTTGTTCAGTACAATACAACCCCACCTGTTGTTCAGTACAATACAACCCCACCTGTTGTTCAGTACAATACAACCCCACCTGTTGTTCAGTACAATACAACCCCACCTGTTGTTCAGTACAATACAACCCCACCTGTTGTTCAGTACAATACAACCCCACCTGTTGTTCAGTACAATACAACCCCACCTGTTGTTCAGTACAATACAACCCCACCTGTTGTTCAGTACAATACAACCCCACCTGTTGTTCAGTACAATACAACCCCACCTGTTGTTCAGTACCATACAACCCCACCTGTTGTTCAGTACAATACAACCCCACCTGTTGTTCAGTACAATACAACCCCACCTGTTGTTCAGTACCATACAACCCCACCTGTTGTTCAGTACCATACAACCTGTTGTTCAGTACAACCCCACCTGTTGTTCAGTACAACCCCACCTGTTGTTCAGTACAACCCCACCTGTTGTTCACTACAACCCCACCTGTTGTTCACTACAATACAACCCCACCTGTTGTTCACTACAATACAACCCCACCTGTTGTTCAGTACAATACAACCCCACCTGTTGTTCAGTACAATACAACCCCACCTGTTGTTCAGTACCATACAACCCCACCTGTTGTTCAGTACAATACAACCCCACCTGTTGTTCAGTACAATACAACCCCACCTGTTGTTCAGTACAATACAACCCCACCTGTTGTTCAGTACCATACAACCCCACCTGTTGTTCAGTACCATACAACCCCACCTGTTGTTCAGTACCATACAACCCCACCTGTTGTTCAGTACCATACAACCCCACCTGTTGTTCAGTACAATACAACCCCACCTGTTGTTCAGTACAATACAACCCCACCTGTTGTTCAGTACAATGCAACCCCACCTGTTGTTCAGTACAATACAACCCCACCTGTTGTTCAATAGATACTGTGGATTGTATTGTTTCCTGTCTCTCCAATACAGATAGATACTGTGGATTGTATTGTTTCCCCCTCTCTCCAATACAGATAGATACTGTGGATTGTATTGTTTCCCCCTCTCTCCAATACAGATAGATACTGTGGATTGTATTGTTTCCTGTCTCTCCAATACAGATAGATACTGTGGATTGTATTGTTTCCTGTCTCTCCAGTGCAGATAGATACTGTGCATTGTATTGTTTCCCGTCTCTCCAATACAGATAGATACTGTGGATTGTATTGTTTCCCCCTCTCTCCAATACAGATAGATACTGTGGATTGTATTGTTTCCCCCTCTCTCCACTGCAGATAGATACTGTGGATTGTATTGTTTCCCGTCTCTCCAATACAGATAGATACTGTGGAATGTATTGTTTCCTCTCTCTCCACTGCAGATAGATACTGTGGATTGTATTGTTTCCCCCTCTCTCCACTGCAGATAGATACTGTGGATTGTATTGTTTCCCCCTCTCTCCAGTGCAGATAGATACTGTGGATTGTATTGTTTCCCCCTCTCTCCAAAACAGATAGATACTGTGGATTGTATTGTTTCCCCCTCTCTCCAATACAGATAGATACTGTGGATTGTATTGTTTCCCCTCTCTCCAATACAGATAGATACTGTGGATTGTATTGTTTCCCCCTCTCTCCAATACAGATAGATACTGTGGATTGTATTGTTTCCCGTCTCTCCAATACAGATAGATACTGTGGATTGTATTGTTTCCCGTCTCTCCAATACAGATAGATACTGTGGATTGTATTGTTTCCCCTCTCCAATACAGATAGATACTGTGGATTGTATTGTTTCCCCCTCTCTCCAGTGCAGATAGATCCTGTGGATTGTATTGTTTCCCCTCTCCAATACAGATAGATTCTGTGGACGGTATAATTCCCCGTCTCCCCACTGCAGATAGATTCTGTGGACGGTATAATTCCCCGTCTCCCCACTGCAGATAGATTCTGTGGACGGTATAATTCCCCGTCTCCCCACTGCAGATAGATTCTGTGGACGGTATAATTCCCCGTCTCCCCACTGCAGATAGATTCTGTGGACGGTATAATTCCCCGTCTCCCCACTGCAGATAGATTCTGTGGACGGTATAATTCCCCGTCTCCCCACTGCAGATAGATTCTGTGGACGGTATAATTCCCCGTCTCCCCACTGCAGATAGATACCGTGGACGGTATAATTCCCCGTCTCCCCACTGCAGATAGATACCGTGGACGGTATAATTCCCCGTCTCCCACGCCAAGGTCCCTGTCCTGAATAACACAGCGAGTTCTGTTCTGAGGTTCCTCTTTAATGTAGACACAGGTCCTTTACATTCTCTCTACGCAGTACTATAGAAACATTTTTTTTAAAAACAGCGTTTAAAAGTACTTCAAACATAATAAACCTCTTACTGATTGTAAAAATAGTTACATCTAATTGGTTTACTAGATGGGCTACTGCAAAAACTTCAGTTAAACTTTAGTGAATAAATATCTATTAGTGAATTTGATGCTTTGCAACATAAGAAGCCAATTATCTCATCAAGACTGAAGGAACTTAGTTTTATATCTTGTTCTCCCCTCCCTCGTCTGTCAACATTAGTTCAGTACCTTGTTCTCCCCTCCCTCGTCTGTCAACATTAGTTCAGTACCTTGTTCTCCCCTCCCTCGTCTGTCAACATTAGTTCAGTACCTTGTTCTCCCCTCCCTCATCTGTCAACATTAGTTCAGTACCTTGTTCTCCCCTCCCTCGTCTGTCAACATTAGTTCAGTATCTTGTTCTCCCTCGTCTGTCAACATTAGTTCAGTACCTTTTCTCCCCTCCCTCGTCTGTCAACATTAGTTCAGTACCTTGTTCTCCCCTCCCTCGTCTGTCAACATTAGTTCAGTACCTTGTTCTCCCCTCCCTCGTCTGTCAACATTAGTTCAGTACCTTGTTCTCCCCTCCCTCGTCTGTCAACATTAGTTCAGTACCTTGTTCTCCACTCCCTCGTCTGTCAACATTAGTTCAGTACCTTGTTCTCCCCTCCCTCATCTGTCAACATTAGTTCAGTACCTTGTTCTCCCCTCCCTCGTCTGTCAACATTAGTTCAGTACCTTGTTCTCCCCTCCCTCGTCTGTCAACATTAGTTCAGTACCTTGTTCTCCCCTCCCTGGTCTGTCAACATTAGTTCAGTACCTTGTTCTCCCCTCCCTCGTCTGTCAACATTAGTTCAGTACCTTGTTCTCCCTCCCTCGTCTGTCAACATTAGTTCAGTACCTTGTTCTCCCCTCCCTCGTCTGTCAACATTAGTTCAGTACCTTGTCCTCCCCTCCCTGGTCTGTCAACATTAGTTCAGTACCTTGTTCTCCCCTCCTCGTCTGTCAACATTAGTTCAGTACCTTGTTCTCCCCTCCCTCGTCTGTCAACATTAGTTCAGTACCTTGTTCTCCCCTCCCTGGTCTGTCAACATTAGTTCAGTACCTTGTTCTCCCCTCCCTCGTCTGTCAACATTAGTTCAGTACCTTGTTCTCCCTCGTCTGTCAACATTAGTTCAGTACCTTGTTCTCCCCTCCCTCGTCTGTCAACATTAGTTCAGTACCTTGTTCTCCCCTCCCTCGTCTGTCAACATTAGTTCAGTATCTTGTTCTCCCTCGTCTGTCAACATTAGTTCAGTACCTTGTTCTCCCCTCCCTCGTCTGTCAACATTAGTTCAGTACCTTGTTCTCCCCTCCCTCGTCTGTCAACATTAGTTCAGTACCTTGTTCTCCCCTCCCTCGTCTGTCAACATTAGTTCAGTACCTTGTTCTCCCCTCCTCGTCTTTCAACATTAGTTCAGTACCTTGTTCTCCCCTCCCTCGTCTGTCAACATTAGTTCAGTACCTTGTTCTCCCCTCCCTCGTCTGTCAACATTAGTTCAGTACCTTGTTCTCCCCTCCCTCGTCTGTCAACATTAGTTCAGTACCTTGTTCTCCCCTCCCTCGTCTGTCAACATTAGTTCAGTACCTTGTTCTCCCCTCCCTCGTCTGTCAACATTAGTTCAGTACCTTGTTCTCCCCTCCCTCGTCTGTCAACATTAGTTCAGTACCTTGTTCTCCCCTCCCTCGTCTGTCAACATTAGTTCAGTACCTTGTTCTCCCTCGTCTGTCAACATTAGTTCAGTACCTTGTTCTCCCCTCCCTGGTCTGTCAACATTAGTTCAGTACCTTGTTCTCCCTCCCTCGTCTGTCAACATTAGTTCAGTACCTTGTTCTCCCCTCCCTCGTCTGTCAACATTAGTTCAGTATCTTGTTCTCCCCTCCCTCGTCTGTCAACATTAGTTCAGTACCTTGTTCTCCCTCCCTCGTCTGTCAACATTAGTTCAGTACCTTGTTCTCCCTCCCTCGTCTGTCAACATTAGTTCAGTACCTTGTTCTCCCCTCCCTCGTCTGTCAACATTAGTTCAGTACCTTGTTCTCCCCTCCCTCGTCTGTCAACATTAGTTCAGTACCTTGTTCTCCCCTCCCTCGTCTGTCAACATTAGTTCAGTACCTTGTTCTCCCCTCCCTCGTCTGTCAACATTAGTTCAGTACCTTGTTCTCCCCTCCCTCGTCTGTCAACATTAGTTCAGTACCTTGTTCTCCCCTCCCTCGTCTGTCAACATTAGTTCAGTACCTTGTTCTCCCCTCCCTCGTCTGTCAACATTAGTTCAGTACCTTGTTCTCCCCTCCCTCGTCTGTCAACATTAGTTCAGTACCTTGTTCTCCCCTCCCTCGTCTGTCAACATTAGTTCAGTACCTTGTTCTCCCCTCCCTCGTCTGTCAACATTAGTTCAGTACCTTGTTCTCCCCTCCCTCGTCTGTCAACATTAGTTCAGTACCTTGTTCTCCCCTCCCTCGTCTGTCAACATTAGTTCAGTACCTTGTTCTCCCCTCCCTCGTCTGTCAACATTAGTTCAGTACCTTGTTCTCCCCTCCCTCGTCTGTCAACATTAGTTCAGTACCTTGTTCTCCCCTCCCTCGTCTGTCAACATTAGTTCAGTACCTTGTTCTCCCCTCCTCGTCTGTCAACATTAGTTCAGTACCTTGTTCTCCCCTCCCTCGTCTGTCAACATTAGTTCAGTACCTTGTTCTCCCCTCCCTCGTCTGTCAACATTAGTTCAGTACCTTGTTCTCCCCTCCCTCGTCTGTCAACATTAGTTCAGTACCTTGTTCTCCCCTCCCTCGTCTGTCAACATTAGTTCAGTACCTTGTTCTCCCCTCCCTCGTCTGTCAACATTAGTTCAGTACCTTGTTCTCCCCTCCCTCGTCTGTCAACATTAGTTCAGTACCTTGTTCTCCCCTCCCTCGTCTGTCAACATTAGTTCAGTACCTTGTTCTCCCCTCCCTCGTCTGTCAACATTAGTTCAGTACCTTGTTCTCCCCTCCCTCGTCTGTCAACATTAGTTCAGTACCTTGTTCTCCCCTCCCTCGTCTGTCAACATTAGTTCAGTACCTTGTTCTCCCCTCCCTCGTCTGTCAACATTAGTTCAGTACCTTGTTCTCCCCTCCCTCGTCTGTCAACATTAGTTCAGTACCTTGTTCTCCCCTCCCTCGTCTGTCAACATTAGTTCAGTACCTTGTTCTCCCCTCCCTCGTCTGTCAACATTAGTTCAGTACCTTGTTCTCCCCTCCCTCGTCTGTCAACATTAGCTCAGTACCTTGTTCTCCCTGGTCTGTCAACATTAGTTCAGTACCTTGTTCTCCCCTCCCTCGTCTGTCAACATTAGTTCAGTACCTTGTTCTCCCCTCCCTCGTCTGTCAACATTAGTTCAGTACCTTGTTCTCCCCTCCCTCGTCTGTCAACATTAGTTCAGTACCTTGTTCTCCCCTCCCTCGTCTGTCAACATTAGTTCAGTACCTTGTTCTCCCCTCCCTCGTCTGTCAACATTAGTTCAGTACCTTGTTCTCCCCTCCCTCGTCTGTCAACATTAGTTCAGTACCTTGTTCTCCCCTCCCTCGTCTGTCAACATTAGTTCAGTACCTTGTTCTCCCCTCCCTCGTCTGTCAACATTAGTTCAGTACCTTGTTCTCCCCTCCCTCGTCTGTCAACATTAGTTCAGTACCTTGTTCTCCCCTCCCTCGTCTGTCAACATTAGTTCAGTACCTTGTTCTCCCCTCCCTCGTCTGTCAACATTAGTTCAGTACCTTGTTCTCCCCTCCCTCGTCTGTCAACATTAGTTCAGTACCTTGTTCTCCCCTCCCTCGTCTGTCAACATTAGTTCAGTACCTTGTTCTCCCTCGTCTGTCAACATTAGTTCAGTATCTTGTTCTCCCTCGTCTGTCAACATTAGTTCAGTACCTTGTTCTCCCCTCCCTCGTCTGTCAACATTAGTTCAGTACCTTGTTCTCCCCTCCCTCGTCTGTCAACATTAGTTCAGTATCTTGTTCTCCCCTCCCTCGTCTGTCAACATTAGTTCAGTACCTTGTTCTCCCCTCCCTCGTCTGTCAACATTAGTTCAGTACCTTGTTCTCCCCTCCCTCGTCTGTCAACATTAGTTCAGTACCTTGTTCTCCCCTCCCTCGTCTGTCAACATTAGTTCAGTACCTTGTTCTCCCCTCCCTCGTCTGTCAACATTAGTTCAGTACCTTGTTCTCCCCTCCCTCGTCTGTCAACATTAGTTCAGTACCTTGTTCTCCCCTCCCTCGTCTGTCAACATTTTAATGCATCTGATATATGTGGTAGTCT
>NW_025549009.1:95000-125000 GCF_905237065.1 Salmo salar
GCGGGTAACCTAGTGGTTAGAGGGGGAGGCAGGTAGCCTAGTGGTTAGAGGGGGAGGCAGGTAGCCTAGTGGTTAGAGGGGGGAGGCAGGTAGCCTAGTGGTTAGAGGGGGAGGCAGGTAGCCTAGTGGTTAGAGGGGGAGGCAGGTAGCCTAGTGGTTAGAGGGGGAGGCAGGTAGCCTAGTGGTTAGAGGGGGAGGCAGGTAGCCTAGTGGTTAGAGGGGGGGGCAGGTAGCCTAGTGGTTAGAGGGGGGGCAGGTAGCCTAGTGGTTAGAGGGGGGAGGCAGGTAGCCTAGCGGTTAGAGGGGGAGGCAGGTAGCCTAGTGGTTAGAGGGGGGAGGCAGGTAGCCTAGTGGTTAGAGGGGGGAGGCGGGTAGCCTAGTGGTTAGAGGGGGGAGGCATGTAGCCTAGTGGTTAGAGGGGGGAGGCAGGTAGCCTAGTGGTTAGAGGGGGGAGGCAGGTAGCCTAGTGGTTAGAGGGGGGAGGCAGGTAACCTAGTGGTTAGAGGGGGAGGCAGGTAGCCTAGTGGTTAGAGGGGGAGGCAGGTAGCCTAGTGGTTAGAGGGGGGAGGCAGGTAGCCTAGTGGTTAGAGGGGGGAGGCAGGTAGCCTAGCGGTTAGAGGGGGGAGGCAGGTAGCCTAGTGGTTAGAGGGGGAGGCAGGTAGCCTAGCGGTTAGAGGGGGGAGGCAGGTAGCCTAGCGGTTAGAGGGGGGAGGCAGGTAGCCTAGTGGTTAGAGGGGGGAGGCAGGTAGCCTAGTGGTTAGAGGGGGGAGGCAGGGTAGCCTAGTGGTTAGAGGGGGAGGCAGGTAGTCTAGTGGTTAGAGGGGGAGGCAGGTAGCCTAGTGGTTAGAGGGGGCGGCAGGTAGCCTAGTGGTTAAAGGGGGGCGGCAGGTAGCCTAGTGGTTAGAGGGGGGGCAGGTAGCCTAGTGGTTAGAGGGGGGAGGCAGGTAGCCTAGTGGTTAGAGGGGGGAGGCAGGTAGCCTAGTGGTTAGAGGGGGGAGGCAGGTAGCCTAGCGGTTAGAGGGGGAGGCAGGTAGCCTAGTGGTTAGAGGGGGAGGCAGGTAGCCTAGTGGTTAGAGGGGGAGGCAGGTAGCCTAGCGGTTAGAGGGGGAGGCAGGTAGCCTAGTGGTTAGAGGGGGGAGGCAGGTAGCCTAGTGGTTAGAGGGGGGAGGCAGGTAGTCTAGTGGTTAGAGGGGGGAGGCAGGTAGCCTAGTGGTTAGAGGGGGGCGGCAGGTAGCCTAGTGGTTAGAGGGGGGCGGCAGGTAGCCTAGTGGTTAGAGGGGGGGCAGGTAGCCTAGTGGTTAGAGGGGGAGGCAGGTAGCCTAGTGGTTAGAGGGGGGAGGCAGGTAGCCTAGTGGTTAGAGGGGGAGGCAGGTAGCCTAGCGGTTAGAGGGGGAGGCAGGTAGCCTAGTGGTTAGAGGGGGAGGCAGGTAGCCTAGTGGTTAGAGGGGGAGGCAGGTAGCCTAGCGGTTAGAGGGGGGAGGCAGGTAGCCTAGTGGTTAGAGGGGGGAGGCAGGTAGCCTAGTGGTTAGAGGGGGAGGCAGGTAGCCTAGTGGTTAGAGGGGAGAGGCAGGTAGCCTAGTGGTTAGAGGGGGGAGGCAGGTAGCCTAGTGGTTAGACTAGTTGGACTAGTAACCGAAAGGTTGCTGGTTCGAATCCCCCGAGCTGACAAAGTAAAAATCTGTCGTTCTGCCCCCTGAACAAGGCAGTTAACCCACTGTTCCCTGGTAGGCCGTCATTATAAATAACAATTTGTTCATAACTGACTTTCCTGGTTAAATAAAGGTTAAACATTATTTTATTTTTTTATGGCTTTGTTCTGTTCTACTGACTGGATAGACTGCTCCTCTACCTGGTCCATCCACATCTCTCTGTCCTCTACCTGGTCGGTCCATCCACATCTCTCTGTCCTCTACCTGGTCTATCCACATCTCTCTGTCCTCTACCTGGTCCATCCACATCTCTCTGTCCTCTACCTGGTCCATCCACATCTCTCTGTCCTCTACCTGGTCCATCCACATCTCTCTGTCCTCTACCTGGTCCATCCACATCTCTCTGTCCTCTACCTGGTCCATCCACATCTCTCTGTCCTCTACCTGGTCCATCCACATCTCTCTGTCCTCTACCTGGTCTATCCACATCTCTCTGTCCTCTACCTGGTCTATCCACATCTCTCTGTCCTCTACCTGGTCTATCCACATCTCTCTGTCCTCTACCTGGTCCATCCACATCTCTCTGTCCTCTACCTGGTCTATCCACATCTCTCTGTCCTCTACCTGGTCTATCCACATCTCTCTGTCCTCTACCTGGTCTATCCACATCTCTCTGTCCTCTACCTGGTCTATCCATCCACATCTCTCTGTCCTCTACCTGGTCCATCCACATCTCTCTGTCCTCTACCTGGTCCATCCACATCTCTCTGTCCTCTACCTGGTCCATCCACATCTCTCTGTCCTCTACCTGGTCTATCCACATCTCTCTGTCCTCTACCTGGTCTATCCACATCTCTCTGTCCTCTACCTGGTCTATCCATCCACATCTCTCTGTCCTCTACCTGGTCGGTCTATCCACATCTCTCTGTCCTCTACCTGGTCTATCCACATCTCTCTGTCCTCTACCTGGTCCATCCACATCTCTCTGTCCTCTACCTGGTCTATCCACATCTCTCTGTCCTCTACCTGGTCTATCCACATCTCTCTGTCCTCTACCTGGTCCATCCACATCTCTCTGTCCTCTACCTGGTCTATCCACATCTCTCTGTCCTCTACCTGGTCTATCCACATCTCTCTGTCCTCTACCTGGTCTATCCATCCACATCTCTCTGTCCTCTACCTGGTCGGTCTATCCACATCTCTCTGTCCTCTACCTGGTCTATCCACATCTCTCTGTCCTCTACCTGGTCCATCCACATCTCTCTGTCCTCTACCTGGTCTATCCATCCACATCTCTCTGTCCTCTACCTGGTCTATCCACATCTCTCTGTCCTCTACCTGGTCCATCCACATCTCTCTGTCCTCTACCTGGTCTATCCATCCACATCTCTCTGTCCTCTACCTGGTCTATCCACATCTCTCTGTCCTCTACCTGGTCTATCCACATCTCTCTGTCCTCTACCTGGTCCATCCACATCTCTCTGTCCTCTACCTGGTCTATCCATCCACATCTCTCTGTCCTCTACCTGGTCCATCCACATCTCTCTGTCCTCTACCTGGTCCATCCACATCTCTCTGTCCTCTACCTGGTCCATCCACATCTCTCTGTCCTCTACCTGGTCGGTCCACATCTCTCTGTCCTCTACCTGGTCTATCCACATCTCTCTGTCCTCTACCTGGTCTATCCACATCTCTCTGTCCTCTACCTGGTCTATCCACATCTCTCTGTCCTCTACCTGGTCTATCCACATCTCTCTGTCCTCTACCTGGTCTATCCATCCACATCTCTCTGTCCTCTACCTGGTCTATCCACATCTCTCTGTCCTCTACCTGGTCTATCCATCCACATCTCTCTGTCCTCTACCTGGTCCATCCACATCTCTCTGTCCTCTACCTGGTCCATCCACATCTCTCTGTCCTCTACCTGGTCTATCCATCCACATCTCTCTGTCCTCTACCTGGTCTATCCATCCACATCTCTCTGTCCTCTACCTGGTCTATCCATCCACATCTCTCTGTCCTCTACCTGGTCTATCCACATCTCTCTGTCCTCTACCTGGTCTATCCATCCACATCTCTCTGTCCTCTACCTGGTCTATCCATCCACATCTCTCTGTCCTCTACCTGGTCCATCCACATCTCTCTGTCCTCTACCTGGTCTATCCACATCTCTCTGTCCTCTACCTGGTCTATCCACATCTCTCTGTCCTCTACCTGGTCTATCCACATCTCTCTGTCCTCTACCTGGTCTATCCACATCTCTCTGTCCTCTACCTGGTCTATCCACATCTCTCTGTCCTCTACCTGGTCTATCCACATCTCTCTGTCCTCTACCTGGTCTATCCATCCACATCTCTCTGTCCTCTACCTGGTCCATCCACATCTCTCTGTCCTCTACCTGGTCTATCCACATCTCTCTGTCCTCTACCTGGTCCATCCACATCTCTCTGTCCTCTACCTGGTCTATCCACATCTCTCTGTCCTCTACCTGGTCTATCCATCCACATCTCTCTGTCCTCTACCTGGTCCATCCACATCTCTCTGTCCTCTACCTGGTCCATCCACATCTCTCTGTCCTCTACCTGGTCCATCCACATCTCTCTGTCCTCTACCTGGTCTATCCACATCTCTCTGTCCTCTACCTGGTCTATCCACATCTCTCTGTCCTCTACCTGGTCTATCCACATCTCTCTGTCCTCTACCTGGTCTATCCATCCACATCTCTCTGTCCTCTACCTGGTCTATCCACATCTCTCTGTCCTCTACCTGGTCTATCCACATCTCTCTGTCCTCTACCTGGTCTATCCACATCTCTCTGTCCTCTACCTGGTCTATCCATCCACATCTCTCTGTCCTCTACCTGGTCCATCCACATCTCTCTGTCCTCTACCTGGTCCATCCACATCTCTCTGTCCTCTACCTGGTCTATCCACATCTCTCTGTCCTCTACCTGGTCTATCCATCCACATCTCTCTGTCCTCTACCTGGTCCATCCACATCTCTCTGTCCTCTACCTGGTCGGTCCATCCACATCTCTCTGTCCTCTACCTGGTCCATCCACATCTCTCTGTCCTCTACCTGGTCTCCTCTAATAAGAGGAGATGTAAATTCTCCCTAAATGAAATTCCACTCCACCCAGAGGAATGTGGCGTCCATCAGAGTGTTTCTAACCTGTAACTCCACCCGCCTTACGAAGTGAACTCCCAACCCGCAGCTCTGTGAGGCTCGTAGCTGCTAAAAACGCCACGTTAAAGTTGGTGTAGCGCTGAATTATGGCCTGTGACGCAATGCAACGACATACCACTCTCTGGTTGAAGGGCTCAGCCCCCCAGACCCAGCTCCCCCCAGACCCATGTGCTTCTGTCAGGTGGCCTGGCCTCCTACCCTGAGAGCCGCCTGGCAGTGGGGCATGTGAGGGTTGTGATTGATGCAGGTGGCTTCCCTCACAATCCCCCTAAACCCCTCCATCTATTTTACAGCCAGCCATTTTATTAGGGTTAACAGGTTTAACAGCCGGCCCAATTGGTCGTCTCGGCGGGGTCTCGGTGAAGTCGGAAGGGCCAGACGCTGCCTTTCATTAAACATTAAGTAGACTTTGGTACCGTCTGGTACTGCTCTGGTACCGCTCTGGTACTGCTCTGGTACTGCTCTGGTACTGCTGTGGTGGTACTGCTCTGGTACTGCTGTCTGGTACTGCTGTCTGGTACTGCTCTGGTACTGCTCTGGTACTACTGTCTGGTACTGCTCTGGTACTGCTCTGGTACTGCTCTGGTACTGCTCTGGTACTGCTGTGGTGCTACTGTCTGGTACTGCTGTGGTACTGCTGTGGTACCGTCTGGTACCGTCTGGTACCGTCTGGTACTGCTCTGGTACTGCTGTGGTACTGCTCTGGTACCGTCTGGTACTGCTCTGGTACTGCTGTGGTACCGTCTGGTACTGCTCTGGTACTGCTCTGGTACTGCTCTGGTACTGCTCTGGTACTGCTGTGGTGCTACTGTCTGGTACTGCTCTGGTACTGCTGTGGTACTGTCTGGTACCGCTGTAGTACTGCTGTGGTAACGCTCTGGTACCGCTGTGGTAGTGCTGTGGTACTGTTCTGGTATTGATGTGGTATTGCTCTGGTACTGCTGAGGTACCACCTGGTACTGCTGCGGTACTGCTGTGGTACTACAGTCTGGTTGGATACTCCCTCAGTGGTAGTTAGCTGGTTGGTTACTCCCTCAGCGGTAGTTAGCTGGTTGGTTACTCCCTCAGTGGTAGTTAGCTGGTTGGTTACTCCCTCAGTGGTAGTTAGCTGGTTGGTTACTCCCTCAGTGGTAGTTAGCTGGTTGGTTACTCCCTCAGTGGTAGTTAGCTGGTTGGTTACTCCCTCTCAGCGGTAGTTAGCTGGTTGGTTACTCCCTCAGCGGTAGTTAGCTGGTTGGTTACTCCCTCAGTGGTAGTTAGCTGGTTGGTTACTCCCTCTCAGCGGTAGTTAGCTGGTTGGTTACTCCCTCAGCGGTAGTTAGCTGGTTGGTTACTCCCTCAGCGGTAGTTAGCTGGTTGGATACTCCCTCAGTGGTAGTTAGCTGGTTGGATACTCCCTCAGTGGTAGTTAGCTGGTTGGTTACTCCCTCAGTGGTAGTTAGCTGGTTGGTTACTCCCTCAGTGGTAGTTAGCTGGTTGGTTACTCCCTCAGTGGTAGTTAGCTGGTTGGTTACTCCCTCTCAGTGGTAGTTAGCTGGTTGGTTACTCCCTCAGTGGTAGTTAGCTGGTTGGTTACTCCCTCAGCGGTAGTTAGCTGGTTGGTTACTCCCTCAGTGGTAGTTAGCTGGTTGGTTACTCCCTCTCAGCGGTAGTTAGCTGGTTGGTTACTCCCTCAGCGGTAGTTAGCTGGTTGGTTACTCCCTCAGTGGTAGTTAGCTGGTTGGTTACTCTCTCAGCGGTAGTTAGCTGGTTGGTTACTCCCTCAGTGGTAGTTAGCTGGTTGGTTACTCCCTCTCAGCGGTAGTTAGCTGGTTGGTTACTCCCTCTCAGCGGTAGTTAGCTGGTTGGTTACTCCCTCAGTGGTAGTTAGCTGGTTGGTTACTCCCTCAGTGGTAGTTAGCTGGTTGGTTACTCCCTCAGTGGTAGTTAGCTGGTTGGTTACTCCCTCAGTGGTAGTTAGCTGGTTATGCTAATCTCTGAGGCCACTCTGCAGTGTCTCTGAGTCTTTGCTGAATGATAAGGATTCCTGATTGACCACTCAGTCATATTTACCTGCTTACAACTACTGGGTTCTCTACCAGGCTAGTTAGTTATCTATAGACCCTCCGTGGAAACCACTAAATAACCTCAAACCTCGTTGACTTGAACGGGGGATAGCTAGGCTAGGTTACTGTTTAACCAGGGCCGACGCTCACGTTCAGTTACACATTAGCCCTGGTGATGCACAATTACCGCTGTCCCAAGACAGAGAAAGGTCTATAGAGAGAGAGAGAGAGATGCATTACTGCTGGGATTAACAGCTGACAGGTGTCATTAAGACCTCAGTCAGGGTCGCGACCTTTAGAGACAGGGTTTTATGGTACGAGGCTCTTTTCATGGCTGTAACATCAGTATATTTCCTGGTACTTTGTGTCATCGTTGGCAGCCATCACATGTCCAGGCCCAGTGTGTGAGTCCTGCGGTGAGATGGGAATCTCTCTGCTCCATGCCAACACATCCAGAGAGGAACCTGGGGTCCTGGTGGCGTCATGGCGGTGTCCTGGCGGCGGTGTCCTGGCGGTGTCCTGGTGGCGTCATGGCGGTGTCCTGGCGGCGTCATGGTGGTGTAATAGGCTTCTGTCAATACAAATTCTATTACAACACCTCTCTAGCGTTTCATATATCTCTATTGGGGACGGCTTGTGCCTCTCCACTCCATGATCACCTGGTGCAACACACTCCAGAGGGTTGCTAAGGTGACATCATCTCTCTCCTCCCCTCTCTCTTTCTCCCCTCTCTTCCATTTCTCTCCTCTCTCTCCCGCTCCCCTCTCTCCCGCTCCTCTCTCCTCTCTCTCCCTCTCTCTTTCTCCCCTCTCTTCCATTTCTCTCCTCTCTCTCCCGCTCCTCTCTCTCCCGCTCCTCTCTCCTCTCTCTCCCTCTCTCGCTCTCCCACTCTCTCTCTCTCCCTCCCTCTCTCTCTTCCTCTCTCTATCGCCTCCCCTCTCTCTCCATCTCTCTACTCTCTCCTCCCCTCTCTCTCCTCCCCTCTCTCTCCTCCCCTCTCTTCCATCAGCACTCAGTGGGAACACTGAATCCACCGACAGATATAACGTTTCTACCTTCCATCTTCATTCCATCCATCCATCTTCATTCCCTCCATCCATCCATCTTCATTCCCTCCATCCATCCATCTTCATTCCCTCCATCCATCTTCATTCCATCCATCCATCTTCATTCCCTCCATCCATCCATCTTCATTCCCTCCATCCATCCATCTTCATTCCCTCCATCCATCCATCTTCATTCCCTCCATCCATCTTCATTCCCTCCATCCATCTTCATTCTCTCCATCCATCTTCATTCTCTCCATCCATCTTCATTCCATCCATCCATCTTCATTCCCTCCATCCATCTTCATTCCCTTCATCCATCTTCATTCCCTCCATCCATCTTCATTCCCTCCATCCATCTTCATTCCCTCCATCCATCTTCATTCCCTCCATCCATCTTCATTCCATCCATCCATCTTCATTCCCTCCATCCATCATCATTCCCTTCATCCATCTTCATTCCCTCCATCCATCTTCATTCCCTCCATCCATCCATCTTCATTCCCTCCATCCATCTTCATTCCCTCCATCCATCTTCATTCCATCCATCCATCTTCATTCTCTCCATCCATCTTCATTCCCTCCATCCATCTTCATTCCCTCCATCCATCTTCATTCCCTCCATCCATCTTCATTCCCTCCATCCATCTTCATTCCCTCCATCCATCTTCATTCCCTCCATCCATCTTCATTCCCTCCATCCATCTTCATTCTCTCCATCCATCTTCATTCTCTCCATCCATCTTCATTCCATCCATCCATCTTCATTCTCTCCATCCATCTTCATTCCCTTCATCCATCTTCATTCCCTCCATCCATCTTCATTCCCTCCATCCATCTTCATTCCCTCCATCCATCTTCATTCCCTCCATCCATCTTCATTCCATCCATCCATCTTCATTCCCTCCATCCATCATCATTCCCTTCATCCATCATCATTCCCTCCATCCATCTTCATTCCCTCCATCCATCTTCATTCCCTCCATAATGGAAAAGTTGATTCTGTGTTGATGTGCATAAAGCGAGCGGAGATTGAGACAGCAACCTGAGAAGTCACAGTTTCCCCTCTAAACATACGACCCGTGATTTAACTTTCCTGTCCGTATTTCCCAGAGGAGGAGTGACGGGCTGCTCGGAGGAGCTGCGTATTGAAGCTAAGAGATCATTTTATCAAGGAGGAATGTAGGTTAATTTGTGTTGAAGACATTCCCAAAACAAACAATCAATATATTACAACGTCCAACCTGTTAACGTGTCGGAAACAAACGCTACAATTAACTAGACGAAGAAGAAATAATCCTGACAAGCATTTTAAGATCCCTGTGTATCCCTGTGTATCCCTGCCTATCCCTGTGTATCCCTGTGTATCCCTGTCTATCCCTGTCCATCCCTGTGTATCCCTGTCCATCCCTGCCTATCCCTGTCTATCCCTGTCTATCCCTGTCTATCCCTGTCTATCCCTGTCTATCCCTGTCTATCCCTGTGTATCCCTGTGTATCCCTGTCCATCCCTGCCTATCCCTGTCTATCCCTGTCTATCCCTGTCTATCCCTGTCTATCCCTGCCTATCCCTGCCTATCCCTGCGTATCCCTGCGTATCCCTGCGTATCCCTGTGTATCCCTGTGTATCCCTGCGTATCCCTGCGTATCCCTGTCTATCCCTGTCTATCCCTGCCTATCCCTGCCTATCCCTGCCTATCCCTGTGTATCCCTGCGTATCCCTGTCTATCCCTGCGTATCCCTGTCTATCCCTGTCCATCCCTGCCTATCCCCGCCTATCCCTGTCCATCCCTGCCTATCCCTGTCCATCCCTGCCTATCCCTGCCTATCCCTGTCTATCCCTGTCCATCCCTGTGTATCCCTGTCTATCCCTGCCTATCCCTGTGTATCCCTGTCTATCCCTGCCTATCCCTGTGTATCCCTGTCTATCCCTGCCTATCCCTGTCCATCCCTGTGAATCCCTGTCTATCCCTGTCCATCCCTGCCTATCCCTGTGAATCCCTGCCTATCCCTGTGAATCCCTGCCTATCCCTGTCCATCCCTGTGAATCCCTGCCTATCCCTGTCTATCCCTGTCCATCCCTGCCTATCCCTGTGAATCCCTGCCTATCCCTGTCCATCCCTGTGAATCCCTGCCTATCCCTGTCTATCCCTGTCTATCCCTGTCTATCCCTGTCCATCCCTGTGAATCCCTGCCTATCCCTGTCTATCCCTGTCCATCCCTGTGAATCCCTGCCTATCCCTGTCCATCCCTGTGAATCCCTGCCTATCCCTGCCTATCCCTGTCTATCCCTGTCTATCCCTGTGAATCCCTGCCTATCCCTGTCTATCCCTGTCTATCCCTGCGTATCCCTGCCTATCCCTGTCTATCCCTGTCTATCCCTGCCTATCCCTGCCTATCCCTGTCTATCCCTGTGTATCCCTGTCTATCCCTGTCTATCCCTGCCTATCCCTGCGTATCCCTGTGTATCCCTGTCTATCCCTGTGTATCCCTGTGTATCCCTGTCCATCCCTGTGAATCCCTGCCTATCCCTGTCCATCCCTGTGAATCCCTGCCTATCCCTGTCTATCCCTGTCTATCCCTGTCCATCCCTGTGAATCCCTGCCTATCCCTGTCTATCCCTGTCTATCCCTGTCTATCCCTGCCTATCCCTGTCTATCCCTGCCTATCCCTGTCTATCCCTGTCTATCCCTGTCTATCCCTGTCTATCCCTGCGTATCCCTGTCTATCCCTGTCTATCCCTGTCTATCCCTGTCTATCCCTGTGTATCCCTGTCTATCCCTGCCTATCCCTGCCTATCCCTGTGTATCCCTGCGTATCCCTGCGTATCCCTGCGTATCCCTGTCTATCCCTGTGTATCCCTGTCTATCCCTGTCTATCCCTGCCTATCCCTGCGTATCCCTGTCCATCCCTGTCCATCCCTGTCTATCCCTGTCCATCCCTGTCTATCCCTGTCTATCCCTGTCTATCCCTGTCTATCCCTGCGTATCCCTGCCTATCCCTGCCTATCCCTGTGTATCCCTGCCTATCCCTGCCTATCCCTGTCTATCCCTGCCTATCCCTGCCTATCCCTGCCTATCCCTGCCTATCCCTGTCTATCCCTGCCTATCCCTGCCTATCCCTGTCCATCCCTGTCCATCCCTGCCTATCCCTGTCTATCCCTGTCTATCCCTGTCTATCCCTGCCTATCCCTGTCTATCCCTGTCCATCCCTGTCTATCCCTGTCTATCCCTGTCTATCCCTGCGTATCCCTGCGTATCCCTGCCTATCCCTGCCTATCCCTGCCTATCCCTGCCTATCCCTGTCTATCCCTGTCTATCCCTGTGTATCCCTGTCTATCCCTGTCTATCCCTGTGTATCCCTGCCTATCCCTGTCTATCCCTGTGTATCCCTGCCTATCCCTGTCTATCCCTGCCTATCTCTGTGTATCCCTGCGTATCCCTGTGTATCCCTGCCTATCCCTGCCTATCCCTGTCTATTCCTGTCTATCCCTGCCTATCCCTGCCTATCCCTGTCTATCCCTGTCTATCCCTGTGTATCCCTGCGTATCCCTGCCTATCCCTGTGTATCCCTGTCTATCCCTGCGTATCCCTGTCTATCCCTGTCTATCCCAGCCTATCCCTGTCTATCCCTGCCTATCCCTGTCTATCCCTGTGTATCCCTGCCTATCCCTGCCTATCCCTGTCTATCCCTGTCTATCCCTGTCTATCCCAGCCTATCCCTGTCTATCCCTGCCTATCCCTGTCTATCCCTGCCTATCCCTGCCTATCCCTGCCTATCCCTGCCTATCCCTGTCTATCCCTGTCTATCCCTGTGTATCCCTGTCTATCCCTGCCTATCCCTGTGTATCCCTGTCTATCCCTGTCTATGCCTGTGTATCCCTGTGTATCCCTGCGTATCCCTGTGTATCCCTGCCTATCCCTGTGTATCCCTGCCTATCCCTGTCTATCCCTGTGTATCCCTGCCTATCCCTGTGTATCCCTGCCTATCCCTGCCTATCCCTGCCTATCCCTGCGTATCCCTGTCACGTCCCTGTGTATCCCTGTGTATCCCTGCCTATCCCTGTGTATCCCTGCGTATCCCTGTCTATCCCTGTGTATCCCTGTCTATCCCTGTCTATCCCTGTCTATCCCTGCCTATCCCTGCCTATCCCTGCGTATCCCTGTGTATCCCTGCCTATCCCTGCCTATCCCTGTCTATCCCTGCCTATCCCTGCCTATCCCTGCCTATCCCTGTGTATCCCTGCCTATCCCTGTGTATCCCTGTCTATCCCTGCCTATCCCTGTGTATCCCTGCCTATCCCTGCCTATCCCTGCCTATCCCTGTGTATCCCTGTGTATCCCTGTCTATCCCTGCCTATCCCTGCGTATCCCTGTGTATCCCTGCCTATCCCTGCCTATCCCTGCCTATCCCTGTGTATCCCTGTGTATCCCTGCCTATCCCTGCCTATCCCTGTGTATCCCTGTGTATTGCTCTAAAGGCATGTTCAGAATGTGATGGTGTCCTGATAACAGCTTAACACAGAGATACAGTGAGATTCTCCTTCATGTTAGTCAACTACCTGACTGTGTCCCTTTAGCAAACTGACAGAGACAAGGTCTGTTCCTGTACGTTTCCCATCAAAGTCCCATTGTGATCCTGTACTGATAACAGCAGTAAGGCCTTCCTATCCCTGTAACGTCAAAAGTAGTGCTGAAAACAGAGAAATCCAGTCGTTTCCTGTGTGTCTGTCAGTGTTGCTCCAGTCTTGGTTCAGTCAGAGATGAAACTCCAGGAAGTCGTTGATCTCAAACAGCCTCCTGAGATGTCATTGGTTCAGTCAGAGATGAAACTCCAGGAAGTCGTTGATTGTGTCACAATTGTGATTGTCCGAAAGAAAAAAAGTATATTTGACATCTGAATCGCCTTTTAAGTAGCAGAACAGAGGAGAGTAATAAATATATATATATACACACACCTTGTACAACTGAAATGTGTCTTCCACATTCAACTAAAGCCCTCTGAATCAGGACAGAGTACAGATCAAACACACAGTCAACCAGCCAGTCTCCTATTAGGACCAGAGGGAACAGGAAGCTGAGGGAACAGGAAGCTGAGGGAACAGAAAGCTGAGGGAACAGGAAGTTGAGGGAACAGGAAGCTGAGGGAACAGGAAGCTGAGGGAACAGGAAGCTGAGGGAACAGGAAGCTGAGAAGCTGAGGGAACAGGAAGCTGAGGGAACAGGAAGCTGAGGGACCAGGAAGCTGAGGGAACAGGAAGCTGAGGAACAGAAAGCTGAGGGAACAGGAAGCTGAGGGAACAGGAAGCTGAGGGAACAGGAGGGAACAGAAAGCTGAGGGAACAGGAAGCTGAGAGAACAGAAAGCTGAGGGAACAGGAAGCTGAGGGACCAGGAAGCTGAGGGGAACAGGAAGCTGAGGGACCAGGAAGCTGAGGGAACAGGAAGCTGAGGGACCAGGAAGCTGAGAGAACAGAAAGCTGAGGGAACAGGAAGCTGAGGGAACAGGAAGCTGAGGGACCAGGGACCAGGCTCTGGGGGTCTCCCTGCCTCAGCTCAGCTTTCAGACCGCTCCCTGCTCTCTCACTGCTGCCTGTCTGTCCGTCTGTCTGTCCGTCTGTCCGTCTGCAGAGAAAAGGCTATACCATATGCAGCCCTCTCGCTGCTGTCTGTCCGTCTGTCCCTGCTGCTGCCTGTCCGTCCGGTCCGCTAAAAAATTACAACAGTCTCTCGTCCGTCTGTCCGCCTGCCTGCCTGCCTGTCCGTCCGTCCGTCCGTCCGTTGCAGAGAAAAGGCTATACCATATGCAGCCCTCTCGCTGCTGTCTGTCCGTCTGTCCGCCTGCCTGCCTGCCTGTCCGTCCGTCTGTCCGTCCGTCCGTCTGCAGAGAAAAGGCTATACCATATGCAGCCCTCTCAGAGTCTGACATGTTTAAAGCCAAACTAATTGAACAGAATGGATTCCCAGGATAGCAGCTTTAACAGACTCACTTACAGTACTGCAAAGGGTGTGTGTGTGTGTGTGTCTCTGTGTGTGTGTGTGTGTGTGTGTCTGTGTGTGTGTGTGTGTGTGTGTGTGTGTGTGTGTGTGTGTGTGTGTCTCTGTGTGTGTGTGTGTGTGTGTGTGTGTGTGTGTGTGTGTGTGTGTGTGTGTGTGTGTGTGTGTGTGTGTGTGTGTGTGTGTGTGTGTGTGTGTGAGAGGAGGGCCAGATGTTCTGTGAAGGACACAGTTGGAGTGAGACTACAGTAGACTTTCATCTACCGTGTTTATGTTTACTCCTCTCCCTCTCCCCTCTCCTCCTCCCCTCCCCCCTCTACTCCTTCCCCCCACCTCCCCCCTCCCCCTCTCCTTCCCTTCCCTCTCCTTCCTTCCCTCTCCCTCCTCTCCTCCCTCTCTCCTTCCCCTCTCCCCTCCTTCCCTCCTCTCCTCTCCTCCTCTCCTTCCCTCTCCCCTCCTCCCTCTCCCCTCCTCCTCTCCCTCTCCTTCCCTCTCCTCTCCCCTCCTCTCCCCCTCCTCTCCCCTCTCCCTCTCAGTTAATGTAATCTCCTCTAGCACCACCAAAGCCTGCTGCAGCTAGCCTCTCCCCTCTCCCCTCTCCTCCTCTCCTTCTCCTCCTCCCTCTCCCCCCCTCCTCTCCTCTCCCTCTCCTCCTCCTCCCTCCCCTCCCTCCCCTCCTCCCTCTCCTCCTCCTCCTCTCAGTTAATGTAATCTCCTCTGCAGCTAGCCTCCCCCTCTCCTCCTCTCCCTCTCCCTCCTCCTCCCCTCTCCCTCCTCTCCTCTCATCCTCCACCCCCTCTCCTCCTCTCCCCTCTCCCTCCTCCTCTTCCTCCCCTCCTCTCTCCCCTCTCCTCCTCTCTCCTCCCCTCTCAGTTAATGTAATCTCCTCTGCAGCTAGCCTCCCCCTCTCCTCCTCCCCTCTCCCCTCCTCCTCCCTCCTCCCCCCCCCCTCCTCCCCCCCTCTCTCTCCCCTCTCAATTCTCTCTGCGCGCCCTCTCTCTCCTCCCCTCTCAGTTAATGTAATCTCCTCTGCAGCTAGCCTCCCCCTCTTCCCTCCCTCCTCCTCTCCCCCTCCCCTCCTCTCCCCTCTCTCCTCCCCTCTCAGTTAATGTAATCTCCTCTGCAGCTAGCCTCCCTCCATCTGGTTGAAATAAAGGTCCTGTTAGATGGTAAATACCTTGCTTGATGCTGTGGTTTATTTCCTAACCATCTGAGACATTGGTACAGCGCTCCCTGATGTGACGACCGTGTGATTGTGTTTTCCCCCAAACCGAGACTACAGGAAGCTCATCCATCTCTCTGTATCCCCCCAAACCGAGACTACAGGAAGCTCATCCATCTCTCTGTATCCCCCAAACCAAGACTACAGGAAGCTCATCCATCTCTCTGTATCCACCCCAAACCGAGACTACAGGAAGCTCATCCATCTCTCTGTATCCCCCCAAACCGAGACTACAGGAAGCTCATCCATCTCTCTGTATCCCCCCCAAACCAAGACTACAGGAAGCTCATCCATCTCTCTGTATCCCCCCAAACCGAGACTACAGGAAGCTCATCCATCTCTCTGTATTCCCCAAACCGAGACTACAGGAAGCTCATCCATCTCTCTGTATCCCCCAAACCAAGACTACAGGAAGCTCATCCATCTCTCTGTATTCCCCAAACCGAGACTACAGGAAGCTCATCCATCTCTCTGTATTCCCCAAACCGAGACTACAGGAAGCTCATCCATCTCTCTGTATTCCCCCAAACCAAGACTACAGGAAGCTCATCCATCTCTCTGTATTCCCCAAACCAAGACTACAGGAAGCTCATCCATCTCTCTGTATTCCCCCAAACCAAGACTACAGGAAGCTCATCCATCTCTCTGTATCCCCCCCAAACCGAGACTACAGGAAGCTCATCCATCTCTCTGTATCCCCCAAACCGAGACTACAGGAAGCTCATCCATCTCTCTGTATTCCCCCAAACCAAGACTACAGGAAGCTCATCCATCTCTCTGTATCCCCCCAAACCGAGACTACAGGAAGCTCATCCATCTCTCTGTATCCCCCCAAACCGAGACTACAGGAAGCTCATCCATCTCTCTGTATCCCCCAAACCGAGACTACAGGAAGCTCATCCATCTCTCTGTATTCCCCAAACCGAGACTACAGGAAGCTCATCCATCTCTCTGTATCCCCCCAAACCAAGGCTACAGGAAGCTCATCCATCTCTCTGTATTCCCGCAACCAAGACTACAGGAAGCTCATCCATCTCTCTGTATTCCCCCAAACCGAGACTACAGGAAGCTCGTCCATCTCTCTGTATCCAACGCAAGGCTACAGGTCTGGTGCGGCTACAGGTCTGGTGCGGCTACAGGTCTGGTGCGGCTACAGGTCTGGTGCGGCTACAGGTCTGGTGCGGCTACAGGTCTGGTGCGGCTACAGGTCTGGTGCGGCTACAGGTCTGGTGCGGCTACAGGTCTGGTGCGGCTACAGGTCTGGTGTGGCTACAGGTCTGGTGCGGCTAAATCAACATCTACTCTGGCTGTCTAATGAACTACAACGATTGAATGGAAAGTGACCTCAGTTGCCGGGTGGTGAACAAAATGGCTACCGTGGCATCACCCAGCTGGTGAACAAAATGGCTACTGTGGCATCACCCAGCTGGTAAACAAAATGGCTACCGTGTCATCACCCAGCTGGTGAACAAAATGGCTACCGTGGCATCACCCAGCTGGTAAACAAAATGGCTACCGTGGCATCACCCAGGCGGTGAACAAAATGGCTACCGTGGAATCACCCAGCTGGTTTCTCCACACTGATAGTGGATGAGGTGAGTTCCTGTCCCCCTTACATACACTGAAGCTCCTTGAACACCGGGGAGAAGATAACTATATAACACATCAGAGTATTACCATCAGAGTACTGGTACTCACCAGCACCGAGGCATCTGGAGCAGCTTGCCGTAGAGGGCTGTACTGAAGGATGGGATGAGAGGGGACAGAGGGAGGAAACTGCCTGTACTGTCCAGACAGGTCAAACCAGCCTGAAAACCAAACACCTAGAGGAGAGAGAGGGGGAGAGAGAGAGAGAGAGAGAGAGGGAGAGAGAGAGAGAGAGAGAGAGAGAGAGGGAGAGAGAGAGAGAGAGAGAGAGACAGAGGGAGAGACAGAGACAGAGACAGAGAGAGAGAGAGAGAGAGAGAGAGAGAGAGAGAGAGAGAGAGAGAGAGAGAGAGAGACAGAGAGAGAGACAGAGACAGAGAGAGAGAGAGAGAGAGAGAGAGAGAGAGAGAGAGAGAGAGAGAGAGAGAGAGAGAGAGAGAGAGAGAGAGAGAGAGAGAGAGAGAGAGAGACAGAGACAGAGAGAGGGAGGGAGAGAGAGAGAGAGAGAGAGAGAGAGAGGGAGAGAGAGAGAGAGAGGGAGGGAGAGAGAGAGAGAGAGACAGAGAGACAGAGACAGACAGAGACACAGACAGACAGAGACACAGACAGACAGAGAGAGAGAGAGACAGAGACAGACAGAGAGACAGACAGAGAGAGAGACACAGACAGAGAGACAGAGAGACAGAGAGAGAGAGAGAGAGACAGAGAGAGAGAGAGAGAGAGAGACAGACAGAGAGAGACAGAGAGAGAGAACAATGGTCAGCTAGTCAGTCTCATATCTAGGATATGGATAAAGTAATCCTTCTAACCACCCCCCAAAAAATAAAAACACAATTAAAAATATATATATAAATGTACTATTGTAAAGTGGTTGTTCCACTGGATATCATAAGGTGAATGCACCAATTCTGTAAGTCTGCTAAATGACATAAATGTAAAATGTAAATATCTAGTCTTTGATAAATAACCATGTCCTCAGCCTCCTACACTCACCAACAGTCTGTCGTTAGTCGTGTCCTGTGGATCCAGGGGAGGATCTCCTCAGTCAATATTTAGATATTGAGAGTGGATGAGGGGGTTCTACTGACAGCTTCAGGAATAGCTTCATCTAACACCATCACTAAGTAATCCAGCCAATCCCAGAGAGGATTACAGACCAGCCAATCACAACACGGTGTCTCTCACTGACCGCATTGCCTTTTAAAATCACAGCCTCATTATCCATGCTCCCCGTACACACACACACACACACACACACACACACACACACACACACACTGTTTACGTACGTGTCTTCTACAGTAATATCTGACCTGTCATGTGGATTAGAGGCGGCCATCTTTAATATGTTGAATTAGATCTATTGGATGCTGACTGGGTCCAGCTGTGAAAACAGCAACTGGACCAGAGCAGCTGGTAGGAGCAGGAAGTACACAGAGAACTCCTCAGTCCTTATATACACAGACCTACCTTTATACACACACACAGACCTACCTTTATACACACACAGACCTACCTTTATACACACACACAGACCTACCTTTATACACACACAGACCTACCTTTATACACACACAGACCTACCTTTATACACACACAGACCTACCTTTATACACACACACAGACCTACCTTTATACACACACACAGACCTACCTTTATACACACACAGACCTACCTTTATACACACACAGACCTACCTTTATACACAGACCTACCTTTATACACAGACCTACCTTTATACACACACAGACCTACCTTTATACACACACAGACCTACCTTTATACACACACAGACCTACCTTTATACACACAGACCTACCTTTATACACACACAGACCTACCTTTATACACACACAGACCTACCTTCATACACACAGACCTACCTTTATACACACACAGACCTACCTTTATACACACAGACCTACCTTTATACACACAGATATGTAAACCAGACCATAATGTAGTCAGGGTGGATCAGGGAAACCAGACCATAATGTAGTCAGGGTGGATCAGGGAAACCAGACCATAATGTAGTCAGGGTGGATCAGGGAAACCAGACCATAATGTAGTCAGGGTGGATCAGGGAAACCAGACCATAATGTAGTCAGGGTGGATCAGGGAAACCAGACCATAATGTAGTCAGGGTGGATCAGGGAAACCAGACCATAATGTAGTCAGGGTGGATCAGGAAACCAGACCATAATGTAGTCAGGGTGGATCAGGGAAACCAGACCATAATGTAGTCAGGGTGGATCAGGGAAACCAGACCATAATGTAGTCAGGGTGGATCAGGGAAACCAGACCATAATGTAGTCAGGGTGGATCAGGGAAACCAGACCATAATGTAGTCAGGGTGGATCAGGAAACCAGACCATAATGTAGTCAGGGTGGATCAGGGAAACCAGACCATAATGTAGTCAGGGTGGATCAGGAAACCAGACCATAATGTAGTCAGGGTGGATCAGGAAACCAGACCATAATGTAGTCAGGGTGGATCAGGAAACCAGACCATAATGTAGTCAGGGTGGATCAGGAAACCAGACCATAATGTAGTCAGGGTGGATCAGGGAAACCAGACCATAATGTAGTCAGGGTGGATCAGGGAAACCAGACCATAATGTAGTCAGGGTGGATCAGGGAAACCAGACCATAATGTAGTCAGGGTGGATCAGGGAAACCAGACCATAATGTAGTCAGGGTGGATCAGGGAAACCAGACCATAATGTAGTCAGGGTGGATCAGGGAAACCAGACCATAATGTAGTCAGGGTGGATCAGGGAAACCAGACCATAATGTAGTCAGGGTGGATCAGGAAACCAGACCATAATGTAGTCAGGGTGGATCAGGGAAACCAGACCATAATGTAGTCAGGGTGGATCAGGGAAACCAGACCATAATGTAGTCAGGGTGGATCAGGGAAACCAGACCATAATGTAGTCAGAGTGGATCAGGGAAACCAGACCATAATGTAGTCAGGGTGGATCAGGGAAAGCAGACCATAATGTAGTCAGGGTGGATCAGGGTAACCAGACCATAATGTAGTCAGGGTGGATCAGGGAAACCAGACCATAATGTAGTCAGGGTGGATCAGGGAAACCAGACCATAATGTAGTCAGGGTGGATCAGGGAAACCAGACCATAATGTAGTCAGGGTGGATCAGGGAAACCAGACCATAATGTAGTCAGGGTGGATCAGGGAAACCAGACCATAATGTAGTCAGATTGAGACACTAGCCATGTTGAGACACTAGCCATGTTGAGACACTAGCCATGCTGAGACACTAGCCGTGTTGAGACACTAGCCGTGTTGAGACGCTAGCCGTGTTGAGACACTAGCCATGTTGAGACACTAGCCGTGTTGAGACGCTAGCCATGTTGAGACACTAGCCATGTTGAGACACTAGCCGTGTTGAGACACTAGCCGTGTTGAGACACTAGCCGTGTTGAGACACTAGCCGTGTTGAGACGCTAGCCATGTTGAGACGCTAGCCATGTTGAGACACTAGCCATGTTGAGACACTAGCCGTGTTGAGACACTAGCCGTGTTGAGACACTAGCCGTGTTGAGACACTAGCCAGCTGAGACACTAGCCGTGTTGAGACACTAGCCGTGTTGAGACACTAGCCGTGCTGAGACGCTAGCCATGTTGAGACGCTAGCCATGCTGAGACACTAGCCATGCTGAGACACTAGCCGTGTTGAGACACTAGCCGTGCTGAGACACTAGCCATGTTGAGACACTAGCCATGTTGAGACACTAGCCGTGTTGAGACACTAGCCGTGTTGAGACGCTAGCCGTGTTGAGACGCTAGCCGTGTTGAGACGCTAGCCGTGTTGAGACGCTAGCCGTGTTGAGACACTAGCCGTGTTGAGACGCTAGCCGTGTTGAGACACTAGCCGTGCTGAGACACTAGCCGTGTTGAGACACTAGCCGTGTTGAGACACTAGCCGTGCTGAGACACTAGCCGTGCTGAGACACTAGCCATGCTGAGACACTAGCCATGCTGAGACACTAGCCATGTTGAGACACTAGCCATGTTGAGACACTAGCCAGCTGAGACACTAGCCGTGTTGAGACACTAGCCGTGTTGAGACACTAGCCATGCTGAGACACTAGCCGTGCTGAGACACTAGCCGTGTTGAGACACTAGCCATGTTGAGACACTAGCCATGCTGAGACACTAGCCGTGTTGAGACACTAGCCATGCTGAGACACTAGCCGTGTTGAGACACTAGCCATGTTGAGACACTAGCCATGTTGAGACACTAGCCGTGTTGAGACACTAGCCGTGTTGAGACACTAGCCGTGTTGAGACACTAGCCATGCTGAGACACTAGCCGTGTTGAGACACTAGCCGTGTTGAGACACTAGCCATGTTGAGACACTAGCCATGTTGAGACACTAGCCATGTTGAGACACTAGCCGTGTTGAGACACTAGCCATGCTGAGACACTAGCCGTGTTGAGACACTAGCCGTGTTGAGACACTAGCCGTGTTGAGACACTAGCCGTGTTGAGACACTAGCCGTGTTGAGACACTAGCCATGTTGAGACAGATAGAGCACACAGAGAGATCAGCCTCTAATAGCATAAAGCAGTTCAGTATATCTGTTGTTTCATAATTCCCTTGTTGCATGTAAGACACACACAGCTGATCTGGGATTTTTATTTTAACTGTCTTACGTGGTTTCCCAGCTTCCCTTTTCCGCTGTACCGGATGGACGAACCCCTCTGGAGCAGCCCACCAGGGGAGCTGTCTGGCTGTAGCTGGTGGTAGACCTGGACCCTGGAGGTTTCAGGGGGTCTTGAAGGGGTCTGAGTGGGAGCTCAGCGACTGGAGATGGGGCTATCTACGGTCCTGAAGCCCTGGAGGTTTCAGGGGGTCTTGAAGGGGTCTGAGTGGGAGCCCAGCGACTGGAGATGGGGCCATCTACGGTCCTGAAACCCTGGAGGTTTCAGGGGGTCTGAGTGGGAGCACAGCGACTGGAGATGGGGCCATCTACGGTCCTGAAACCCTGGAGGTTTCAGGGGGTCTGAGTGGGAGCACAGCGACTGGAGATGGGGCTATCTACGGTCCTGAAACCCTGGAGGTTTCAGGGGTCTGAGTGGGAGCACAGCGACTGGAGATGGGGCCATCTACGGTCCTGAAACCCTGGAGGTTTCAGGGGGTCTGAGTGGGAGCCCAGCGACTGGAGATGGGGCTATCTACGGTCCTGAAACCCTGGAGGTTTCAGGGGGTCTGAGTGGGAGCACAGCGACTGGAGATGGGGCCATCTACGGTCCTGAAACCCTGGAGGTTTCAGGGGGTCTGAGTGGGAGCCCAGCGACTGGAGATGGGGCTATCTACGGTCCTGAAACCCTGAGATCTGTTTGGGTCTGACTGACCATAAATCAGAAGGAGCTAGCTGGCTTTGGTCCTATGGCCCGGGGTCCTGAGACCCTCAGGTCTGTCTGTGTAGGTCTGACCAGGAGAGGTGGCTATGGGGGCCTGCATGGGGATGACTGACCAGGAGAGGTGGCTATGGGGGCCTGCATGGGGATGACTGACCAGGAGAGGTGGCTATGGGGGCTAAAGGGGGTCTGAATGGGGATGACTGACCAGGAGAGGTGGCTATGGGGGCTAAAGGGGGTCTGCATGGATATAACTGACCAGGAGAGGTGGCTATGGGGGCTAAAGGGGGCCTGCATGGATATAACTGACCAGGAGAGGTGGCTATGGGGGCTAAAGGGGGTCTGCATGGATATAACTGACCAGGAGAGGTGGCTATGGGGGCTAAAGGGGGTCTGCATGGATATAACTGACCAGGAGAGGTGGCTATGGGGGCTAAAGGGGGTCTGCATGGGGATGACTGACCAGGAGAGGTGGCTATGGGGGCTAAAGGGGGTCTGCATGGATATAACTGACCAGGAGAGGTGGCTATGGGGGCTAAAGGGGGGTCTGAATGGGGATGACTGACCAGGAGAGGTGGCTATGGGGGCTAAAGGGGGTCTGCATGGATATAACTGACCAGGAGAGGTGGCTATGGGGGCCTGCATGGGGATGACTGACCAGGAGAGGTGGCTATGGGGGCTAAAGGGGGTCTGCATGGATATAACTGACCAGGAGAGGTGGCTATGGGGGCTAAAGGGGGTCTGCATGGGGATGACTGACCAGGAGAGGTGGCTATGGGGGCTAAAGGGGGTCTGCATGGATATAACTGACCAGGAGAGGTGGCTATGGGGGCTAAAGGGGGTCTGCATGGATATAACTGACCAGGAGAGGTGGCTATGGGGGCTAAAGGGGGTCTGCATGGATATAACTGACCAGGAGAGGTGGCTATGGGGGCTAAAGGGGGTCTGAATGGATATAACTGACCAGGAGAGGTGGCTATGGGGGCTAAAGGGGGTCTGCATGGATATAACTGACCAGGAGAGGTGGCTATGGGGGCTAAAGGGGGTCTGCATGGATATAACTGACCAGGAGAGGTGGCTATGGGGGCTAAAGGGGGCCTGCATGGATATAACTGACCAGGAGAGGTGGCTATGGGGGCTAAAGGGGGTCTGCATGGATATAACTGACCAGGAGAGGTGGCTATGGGGGCTAAAGGGGGTCTGCATGGATATAACTGACCAGGAGAGGTGGCTATGGGGGCTAAAGGGGTCTGCATGGATATAACTGACCAGGAGAGGTGGCTATGGGGGCTAAAGGGGGGTCTGCATGGATATAACTGACCAGGAGAGGTGGCTATGGGGGGCTAAAGGGGGTCTGCATGGATATAACTGACCAGGAGAGGTGGCTATGGGGGGCTAAAGGGGGTCTGCATGGATATAACTGACCAGGAGAGGTGGCTATGGGGGCTAAAGGGGGTCTGCATGGATATAACTGACCAGGAGAGGTGGCTATGGGGGCTAAAGGGGGTCTGAATGGGGATGACTGACCAGGAGAGGTGGCTATGGGGGCTAAAGGGGGTCTGAATGGGTATGACTGACCAGGAGAGGTGGCTATGGGGGCTAAAGGGGGTCTGCATGGATATAACTGACCAGGAGAGGTGGCTATGGGGGCTAAAGGGGGTCTGAATGGGTATGACTGACCAGGAGAGGTGGCTATGGGGGCTAAAGGGGGTCTGCATGGATATAACTGACCAGGAGAGGTGGCTATGGGGGCTAAAGGGGGGTCTGCATGGATATAACTGACCAGGAGAGGTGACTATGGGGGCTAAAGGGGGTCTGCATGGATATAACTGACCAGGAGAGGTGGCTATGGGGGGCTAAAGGGGGTCTGCATGGATATAACTGACCAGGAGAGGTGGCTATGGGGGCTAAAGGGGGTCTGCATGGATATAACTGACCAGGAGAGGTGGCTATGGGGGCTAAAGGGGGTCTGCATGGATATAACTGACCAGGAGAGGTGGCTATGGGGGCTAAAGGGGGTCTGCATGGATATAACTGACCAGGAGAGGTGGCTATGGGGGCTAAAGGGGGTCTGCATGGATATAACTGACCAGGAGAGGTGGCTATGGGGGCTAAAGGGGGTCTGCATGGATATAACTGACCAGGAGAGGTGGCTATGGGGGCTAAAGGGGGTCTGCATGGATATAACTGACCAGGAGAGGTGGCTATGGGGGCTAAAGGGGGTCTGCATGGATATAACTGACCAGGAGAGGTGGCTATGGGGGCTAAAGGGGGTCTGAATGGATATAACTGACCAGGAGAGGTGGCTATGGGGGCTAAAGGGGGTCTGCATGGATATAACTGACCAGGAGAGGTGGCTATGGGGGGCTAAAGGGGGTCTGCATGGATATAACTGACCAGGAGAGGTGGCTATGGGGGCTAAAGGGGGTCTGCATGGATATAACTGACCAGGAGAGGTGGCTATGGGGGCTAAAGGGGGCCTGCATGGATATAACTGACCACCCATGGGCTGAACATTAACCTCTTGGTGACCCTGGCTGTAAGATAAGGACTGACAGTATGCCTGGCAAACATCCCAGGTCTTAGAAAAACACCAGAAAGAGACCAGGACAGAGTCCATTAGATAGAGACTCCATTACAACCGGGCTTTAAAGAACCATTACTGGTGGTGGAGGGGGGGGGCTTCCTAACCAAGAGGTTAAGATCAGGGGGGGGGGGTTACCACTCACAGTAAGAGCACTTCTCTCAGGGCAGCGAGGGCATCTAGATCTTCCCAGAACACATGTCTAGTCTTCTACTCTGAGACCTGGGAGTTCAAACTAGAAATGAAACCAAAAAAATACTTTACGGTCATAAAGAAGCATCCCTTGCTGAGTCCTAGTTAGGTAGATAGAGGTAGTGAGGAATGGTTCCTCAGTCATAGAGAGAGATATATAGAGAGATATATAGAGATATAGAGAGAGAGATATATATATAGAGAGAGAGAGATATATAGAGAGAGAGAGATATATATATATAGAGATATAGAGAGAGAGATATAGAGAGAGAGAGATATAGAGACAGACAGACAGACAGACAGACAGACAGACAGACAGACAGACAGACAGACAGACAGACAGACAGGACGAACGGGAGGAATGGTTCCTCATTAGAAACTACTGTTATTATTGGCATATACAATGACAACCAGATGGTGACTGTGAACAAGGTGAATTCTGTATCATTAACAGCTATCTGAAGTGGTATTCAGACTGGAAGCAACACATCCTCTCAGCCAAACTACCAGTACAGTCAGACTGGAAGCAACACATCCTCTCAGCCAAACTACCAGTACAGTCAGACTGGAAGCAACACATCCTCTCTGTCCTCTCAGCCAAACTACCGGTACAGTCAGACTGGAAGCAACACATCCTCTCTGTCCTCTCAGCCAAACTACCGGTACAGTCAGACTGGAAGCAACACATCCTGTCCTCTCAGCCAAACTACCGGTACAGTCAGACTGGAAGCAACACATCCTCTCAGCCAAACTACCGGTACAGTCAGACTGGAAGCAACACATCCTCTCAGCCAAACTACCGGTACAGTCAGACTGGAAGCAACACATCTCGTCCTCTCAGCCAAACTACCGGTACAGTCAGACTGGAAGCAACACATCCTCTCAGCCAAACTACCGGTACAGTCAGACTGGAAGCAACACATCCTCTCAGCCAAACTACCAGTACAGTCAGACTGGAAGCAACACATCCTCTCAGCCAAACTACCAGTACAGTCAGACTGGAAGCAACACATCTGTCCTCTCAGCCAAACTACCGGTACAGTCAGACTGGAAGCAACACATCCTCTCAGCCAAACTACCAGTACAGTCAGACTGGAAGCAACACATCCTCTCAGCCAAACTACCAGTACAGTCAGACTGGAAGCAACACATCTCCTCTCAGCCAAACTACCGGTACAGTCAGACTGGAAGCAACACATCCTCTCAGCCAAACTACCGGTACAGTCAGACTGGAAGCAACACATCCTCTCAGCCAAACTACCAGTACAGTCAGACTGGAAGCAACACATCCTCTCAGCCAAACTACCAGTACAGTCAGACTGGAAGCAACACATGTCCTCTCAGCCAAACTACCAGTACAGTCAGACTGGAAGCAACACATCCTCTCAGCCAAACTACCGGTACAGTCAGACTGGAAGCAACACATCCTCTCAGCCAAACTACCGGTACAGTCAGACTGGAAGCAACACATGTCCTCTCAGCCAAACTACCGGTACAGTCAGACTGGAAGCAACACATCCTCTCAGCCAAACTACCAGTACAGTCAGACTGGAAGCAACACATCCTCTCAGCCAAACTACCGGTACAGTCAGACGGGAAGCAACACATCCTCTCAGCCAAACTACCGGTACAGTCAGACTGGAAGCAACACATCCTGTCCTCTCAGCCAAACTACCGGTACAGTCAGACTGGAAGCAACACATCCTGTCCTCTCAGCCAAACTACCGGTACAGTCAGACTGGAAGCAACACATCCTCTCTGTCCTCTCAGCCAAACTACCGGTACAGTCAGACTGGAAGCAACACATCCTCTCAGCCAAACTACCGGTACAGTCAGAATGAACAGGATCCTCAGAACGCTGACAGAAGTTGTTCAATTCAAAAGGAGTCGTTTATCTATATCTCTATAAATAGTCCTATAATAAACAGAAAGCATCTCTCTCTAATAAACATTATAGATACAACTACCTGGTAATAAACATTATAGATACAACTACCTGGTAATAAACATTATAGATACAACTACCTGGTAATAAACATTATAGATACAACTACCTGGTAATAAACATTATAGATACAACTACCTGGTAATAAACATTATAGATACAACAACCTGGTAATAAACATTATAGATACAACTACCTGGTAATAAACATTATAGATACAACTACCTGGTAATAAACATTATAGATACAACTACCTGGTAATAAACATTATAGATACAACTACCTGGTAATAAACATTATAGGTACAACTACCTGGTAATAAACATTATAGATACAACTACCTGGTAATAAACATTATAGATACAACTACCTGGTAATAAACATTATAGATACAACTACCTGGTAATAAACATTATAGATACAACTACCTGGTAATAAACATTATAGATACAACTACCTGGTAATAAACATTATAGATACAACTACCTGGTAATACACATTATAGATACAACTACCTGGTAATAAACATTATAGATACAACTACCTGGTAATAAACATTATAGATACAACTACCTGGTAGTAAACATTATAGATACAACTACCTGGTAGTAAACATTATAGATACAACTACCTGGTAATAAACATTATAGATACAACTACCTGGTAATAAACATTATAGATACAACTACCTGGTAATAAACATTATAGATACAACTACCTGGTAATAAACATTATAGATACAACTACCTGGTAATAAACATTATAGATACAACTACCTGGTAATAAACATTATAGATACAACTACCTGGTAATAAACATTATAGATACAACTACCTGGTAATAAACATTATAGATACTAATGAACTACTTCCTTCTAGTTTCAGAACGCTTCTTCCTGGAGCCTTTCATTTAGAAACACAATCTAAATACATGGATGTTTTACTTGAAAATAAGAACTTGTTTAGCAAGGTATTTTTATATTTATATTTATATATATATTTATTCCATCAATAAATCATGTATTTCATCTTTATTAGAAACTGGGTGGTTTGAGCCCTGAATTCTGATTGGCTGAAAGCTATGGTATATCAGACCGTATAACACAGGTATGACAAAATATGTATTTTTTACTGCTCTAATTACGTTGGTAACCAGTTTATAATAACAATAAGGCACCTCGGGGGTTTGTGGTATACGGCCAATATACCACGGCTAAGGACTGTATCCAGGCACTCCACATTGCGTCGTGTCTAAGAACAACCCTTAGCTGTGGTATATTGGCCACATATCACACCTCTTCGTGCCTTATTGCTTCATTTAACCAGGAAAGACAGTTGAGAACAAAGTCTTATTGACTATGATGACCTGGGATAACAGCCACTTACTTCCTGGTCCTAACCGGATCCTCCTCCTAACCAGATCCCCCTAACCAGATCCCCTAACCAGATCCCCCTTAACCAGATCCCCTAACCAGATCCTCTTAACCAGATCCCCTAACCAGATCCCCCTAACCAGATCCTCTTAACCAGATCCTCTTAACCAGATCCTCTTAACCAGATCCCCTAACCAGATCCCCTAACCAGATCCCCCTAACCAGATCCCCCTAAACACAACTGTGTTAACCATCTAAAGGACTGGGGAGACTCCAGAGCTGTAAACTGAGATCTCTGGTGTTAAAGGACTGAGGAGACTCCAGAGCTGTAAACTGAGATCTCTGGTGTTAAAGGACTGAGGAGACTCCAGAGCTGTAAACTGAGATCTCTGGTGTTAAAGGACTGAGGAGACTCCAGAGCTGTAAACTGAGATCTCTGGTGTTAAAGGACTGAGGAGACTCCAGAGCTGTAAACTGAGATCTCTGGTGTTAAAGGACTGAGGAGACTCCAGAGCTGTAAACTGAGATCTCTGGTGTTAAAGGACTGAGGAGACTCCAGAGCTGTAAACTGAGATCTCTGGTGTTAAAGGACTGGGGAGACTCCAGAGCTGTAAACTGAGATCTCTGGTGTTAAAGGACTGAGGAGACTCCAGAGCTGTAAACTGAGATCTCTGGTGTTAAAGGACTGAGGAGACTCCAGAGCTGTAAACTGAGATCTCTGGTGTTAAAGGACTGAGGAGACTCCAGAGCTGTAAACTGAGATCTCTGGTGTTAAAGGACTGAGGAGACTCCAGAGCTGTAAACTGAGATCTCTGGTGTTAAAGGACTGAGGAGACTCCAGAGCTGTAAACTGAGATCTCTGGTGTTAAAGGACTGGGGAGACTCCAGAGCTGTAAACTGAGATCTCTGGTGTTAAAGGACTGAGGAGACTCCAGAGCTGTAAACTGAGATCTCTGGTGTTAAAGGACTGGGGAGACTCCAGAGCTGTAAACTGAGATCTCTGGTGTTAAAGGACTGGGGAGACTCCAGAGCTGTAAACTGAGATCTCTGGTGTTAAAGGACTGAGGAGACTCCAGAGCTGTAAACTGAGATCTCTGGTGTTAAAGGACTGAGGAGACTCCAGAGCTGTAAACTGAGATCTCTGGTGTTAAAGGACAGGGTCTCATCAGGCAGGTCAGAGGTCAGCTCTTTATGACCAGGTGTAACAGATCATGGAAGTGGTTCTGGCCTTCAGCTAAAAGCTGTGGAAGTCAAGATATCCTTTCACCTTGGGCTGACCGTCTGAGAACATGGAGGACAGGGCTTTACTATCCTACTATCCTACTATACTATACTACAGGGCTTTACTATCCTACTATACTATACTACAGGGCTTTACTATCCTACTATACTACTATACTATACTACAGGGCTTTACTATACTACTATACTATACTACAGGGCTTTACTATCCTACTATAATACTATACTATACTACAGGGCTTTACTATCCTACTATACTACTATACTACAGGGCTTTACTATCCTACTATACTACTATACTATACTACAGGGCTTTACTATCCTACTATACTATACTACAGGGCTTTACTATCCTACTATCCTACTATACTATACTATACTACAGGGCTTTACTATCCTACTATACTATACTACAGGGCTTTACTATCCTACTATACTACACTACAGGGCTTTACTATCCTACTATACTACTATACTATACTACA
>NW_025549009.1:130000-135000 GCF_905237065.1 Salmo salar
TTACCTGGCTGTGGTTGGCAGTAGGGTTGGTATTTACCTGGCTGTGGTTGGCAGTAGGGTTGGTATTTACCTGGCTGTGGTTGGCAGTAGGGTTGGTATTTACCTGGCTGTGGTTGGCAGTAGGGTTGGTATTTACCTGGCTGTGGTTGGCAGTAGGGTTGGTATTTACCTGGCTGTGGTTGGCAGTAGGGTTGGTATTTACCTGGCTGTGGTTGGCAGTAGGGTTGGTATTTACCTGGCTGTGGTTGGCAGTAGGGTTGGTATTCACCTGGCTGTGGTTGGCAGTAGGGTTGGTATTTACCTGGCTGTGGTTGGCAGTAGGGTTGGTATTTACCTGGCTGTGGTTGGCAGTAGGGTTGGTATTTACCTGGCTGTGGTTGGCAGTAGGGTTGGTATTTACCTGGCTGTGGTTGGCAGTAGGGTTGGTATTTACCTGGCTGTGGTTGGCAGTAGGGTTTGTATTTACCTGGCTGTGGTTGGCAGTAGGGTTGGTATTCGTGGTCCATGGCACAGGCCAGCATCTTCAGAAGGCGGTGCACGGCGCTGCTGTTGAGCCGTAAGTCCAGAGGTCCGACCACCAGCCTCTTCACAGACGTCTCTTGGACAGGGGGGACCGGTTCTTCCTTAGGCCCTACGGCCATGGTGAAGTCCTGCTGCCCAACACACACTGGGACAGAGACACAGCGGGTCAGAACCACACACACACTGGGACAGAGACAGAGAGGGTCAGAACCACACACACACTGGGACAGAGACAGAGAGGGTCAGAACCACACACACACTGGGACAGAGAGACACAGAGGGTCAGAACCACACACACACTGGGACAGAGAGACACAGAGGGTCAGAACCACACACACACTGGGACAGAGAGACACAGAGGGTCAGAACCACACACACAGATGCACGTACTCACACACTACACACACTCTCTCTCTCCCTCTCTCTCTCCCTCTCTCTCTCTCTCTCGTCGGCCCTCTATGTGATGTATATTCCAAATGTCCCATTATTCACTGCTGTCACACCGGTTACTGTTAGAATGATTTACAGCCACCTCTCTCTAATAAAACTGGACCCATTAAAACTAGGGGGCGGAGGAGAAGAGGGGACTAAACTGGATCCATTAAAACTAGGGGGCGGAGGAGAAGAGGGGACTAAACTGGATCCATTAAAACTAGGGGGCGGAGGAGAAGAGGGGACTAAACTGGATCCATTAAAACTAGGGGGCGGAGGAGAAGAGGGGACTAAACTGGACCCATTAAAACTAGGGGGCGGAGGAGAAGAGGGGACTAAACTGGATCCATTAAAACTAGGGGGCGGAGGAGAAGAGGGGACTAAACTGGATCCATTAAAACTAGGGGCGGAGGACAAGACGGGACTAAACTAGGGGGCGGAGGAGAAGAGGGAACTAAACTGGATCCATTAAAACTAGGAGGAGAAGAGGGGACTAAACTGGATCCATTAAAACTAGGGGCGGAGGAGAAGAGGGGACTAAACTGGATCCATTAAAACTAGGGGCGGAGGAGAAGAGGGGACTAAACTGGATCCATTAAAACTAGGGGCGGAGGACAAGAGGGGACTAAACTGGATCCATTAAAACTAGGAGGCGGAGGAGAAGAGGGAACTAAACTGGATCCATTAAAACTAGGGGCGGAGGAGAAGAGGGGACTAAACTGGATCCATTAACACTAGGGGCGGAGGAGAAGAGGGGACTAAACTGGATCCATTAAAACTAGGGGGCGGAGGAGAAGAGGGGACTAAACTGGATCCATTAAAACTAGGGGGCGGAGGAGAAGAGGGGACTAAACTGGACCCATTAAAACTAGGGGGGCGGAGGAGAAGAGGGAACTAAACTGGATCCATTAAAACTAGGGGCGGAGGAGAAGAGGGGACTAAACTGGACCCATTAAAACTAGGGGCGGAGGAGAAGAGGGGACTAAACTGGATCCATTAAAACTAGGGGCGGAGGACAAGAGGGGACTAAACTGGATCCATTAAAACTAGGGGCGGAGGAGAAGAGGGGACTAAACTGGACCCATTAAAACTAGGGGGCGGAGGACAAGAGGGGACTAAACTGGATCCATTAAAACTAGGGGGCGGAGGAGAAGAGGGGACTAAACTGGATCCATTAAAACTAGGGGCGGAGGAGAAGAGGGGACTAAACTGGATCCATTAAAACTAGGGGCGGAGGAGAAGAGGGGACTAAACTGGATCCATTAAAACTAGGGGCGGAGGAGAAGAGGGGACTAAACTGGATCCATTAAAACTAGGGGGCGGAGGAGAAGAGGGGACTAAACTGGACCCATTAAAACTAGGGGCGGAGGAGAAGAGGGGACTAAACTGGATCCATTAACACTAGGGGGCGGAGGAGAAGAGGGGACTAAACTGGATCCATTAAAACTAGGGGGCGGAGGAGAAGAGGGGACTAAACTGGACCCATTAAAACTAGGGGCGGAGGAGAAGAGGGGACTAAACTGGATCCATTAAAACTAGGGGGCGGAGGAGAAGAGGGGACTAAACTGGATCCATTAAAACTAGGGGGCGGAGGAGAAGAGGGGACTAAACTGGATCCATTAAAACTAGGGGGCGGAGGAGAAGTGGGGACTAAACTGGATCCATTAAAACTAGGGGGCGGAGGAGAAGAGGGGACTAAACTGGATCCATTAAAACTAGGGGCGGAGGAGAAGAGGGAACTAAACTGGATCCATTAACACTAGGGGCGGAGGACAAGAGGGGACTAAACTGGATCCATTAAAACTAGGGGGGCGGAGGAGAAGAGGGGACTAAACTGGATCCATTAAAACTAGGGGGCGGAGGAGAAGAGGGGACTAAACTGGATCCATTAAAACTAGGGGCGGAGGAGAAGAGGGAACTAAACTGGATCCATTAAAACTAGGGGGCGGAGGAGAAGAGGGGACTAAACTGGATCCATTAAAACTAGGGGGCGGAGGAGAAGAGGGGACTAAACTGGATCCATTAAAACTAGGGGCGGAGGAGAAGAGGGGACTAAACTGGATCCATTAAAACTAGGGGCGGAGGAGAAGAGGGGACTAAACTGGATCCATTAAAACTAGGGGCGGAGGAGAAGAGGGGACTAAACTGGATCCATTAAAACTAGGGGCGGAGGAGAAGAGGGGACTAAACTGGATTCATTAAAACTAGGGGGCGGAGGAGAAGAGGGGACTAAACTGGATCCATTAAAACTAGGGGCGGAGGAGAAGAGGGGACTAAACTGGATCCATTAAAACTAGGGGGCGGAGGAGAAGAGGGGACTAAACTGGATCCATTAAAACTAGGGGGCTGAGGAGAAGAGGGGACTAAACTGGATCCATTAAAACTAGGGGCGGAGGAGAAGAGGGGACTAAACTGGATCCATTAAAACTAGGGGCGGAGGAGAAGAGGGAACTAAACTGGATCCATTAAAACTAGGGGCGGAGGAGAAGAGGGGACTAAACTGGATCCATTAAAACTAGGGGCGGAGGAGAAGAGGGGACTAAACTGGATCCATTAAAACTAGGGGCGGAGGAGAAGAGGGGACTAAACTGGATCCATTAAAACTAGGGGCGGAGGAGAAGAGGGGACTAAACTGGATCCATTAAAACTAGGGGCGGAGGAGAAGAGGGGACTAAACTGGATCCATTAAAACTAGGGGGGCGGAGGAGAAGAGGGGACTAAACTGGATCCATTAAAACTAGGGGGCGGAGGAGAAGAGGGGACTAAACTGGATCCATTAAAACTAGGGGGCGGAGGAGAAGAGGGGACTAAACTGGATCCATTAAAACTAGGGGCGGAGGAGAAGAGGGGACTAAACTGGATCCATTAAAACTAGGGGGCGGAGGAGAAGAGGGGACTAAACTGGATCCATTAAAACTAGGGGGCGGAGGAGAAGAGGGGACTAAACTGGATCCATTAAAACTAGGGGCGGAGGAGAAGAGGGGACTAAACTGGATCCATTAAAACTAGGGGCGGAGGAGAAGAGGGGACTAAACTGGATCCATTAAAACTAGGGGCGGAGGAGAAGAGGGGACTAAACTGGATCCATTAAAACTAGGGGCGGAGGAGAAGAGGGGACTAAACTGGATCCATTAAAACTAGGGGCGGAGGAGAAGAGGGGACTAAACTGGATCCATTAAAACTAGGGGCGGAGGAGAAGAGGGGACTAAACTGGATCCATTAAAACTAGGGGGCGGAGGAGAAGAGGGGACTAAACTGGATCCATTAAAACTAGGGGGCGGAGGAGAAGAGGGGACTAAACTGGATCCATTAAAACTAGGGGGCGGAGGAGAAGAGGGGACTAAACTGGATCCATTAAAACTAGGGGCGGAGGAGAAGAGGGGACTAAACTGGATCCATTAAAACTAGGGGGCGGAGGAGAAGAGGGGACTAAACTGGACCCATTAAAACTAGGGGCGGAGGAGAAGAGGGGACTAAACTGGACCCATTAAAACTAGGGGGCGGAGGAGAAGAGGGGACTAAACTGGATCCATTAAAACTAGGGGGCGGAGGAGAAGAGGGGACTAAACTGGATCCATTAAAACTAGGGGCGGAGGAGAAGAGGGGACTAAACTGGACCCATTAAAACTAGGGGCGGAGGACAAGAGGGGACTAAACTGGATCCATTAAAACTAGGGGGCGGAGGAGAAGAGGGGACTAAACTGGATCCATTAAAACTAGGGGGCGGAGGAGAAGAGGGGACTAAACTGGATCCATTAAAACTAGGGGGCGGAGGAGAAGAGGGGACTAAACTGGATCCATTAAAACTAGGGGCGGAGGAGAAGAGGGGACTAAACTGGATCCATTAAAACTAGGGGGCGGAGGAGAAGAGGGGACTAAACTGGACCCATTAAAACTAGGGGGCGGAGGAGAAGAGGGGACTAAACTGGATCCATTAACACTAGGGGCGGAGGAGAAGAGGGGACTAAACTGGATCCATTAAAACTAGGGGGCGGAGGAGAAGAGGGGACTAAACTGGACCCATTAAAACTAGGGGCGGAGGAGAA
>NW_025549009.1:140000-147500 GCF_905237065.1 Salmo salar
AGAGACAGGAGGGGAGAGACAGAGACAGGAGGGGAGAGAGAGAGACGGGGAGAGACAGAGACAGGAGGGGAGAGAGACGGGGGGAGAGAGACAGGAGGGGAGAGAGACAGGAGGGAGAGAGACAGGAGGGGAGAGAGACAGGAGGGGAGAGAGACAGGAGGGGAGAGAGACAGGAGGGGAGAGAGACAGGAGGGGAGAGACAGAGAGAGAGCGAGAAGGGAGGGAGGACGTGCAGGAGGGGAGAGAGATGACCTTCTGTAGGTCTATAGTAGTATCATGGTCTATAAACCAACATTAGACAGGATGACCTTCTGCAGGTCTATAGTAGTATCATGGTCTATAAACCAACATTAGACAGGATGACCTTCTGTAGGTCTATAGTAGTATCATGGTCTATAAACCAACATTAGACAGGATGACCTTCTGTAGGTCTATAGTAGTATCATGGTCTATAAACCAACATTAGACAGGATGACCTTCTGTAGGTCTATAGTAGTATCATGGTCTATAAACCAACATTAGACAGGATGACCTTCTGTAGGTCTATAGTAGTATCATGGTCTATAAACCAACATTAGACAGGATGACCTTCTGTAGGTCTATAGTAGTATCATGGTCTATAAACCAACATTAGACAGGATGACCTTCTGTAGGTCTATAGTAGTATCATGGTCTATAAACCAACATTAGACAGGATGACCTTCTGTAGGTCTATAGTAGTATCATGGTCTATAAACCAACATTAGACAGGATGACCTTCTGTAGGTCTATAGTAGTATCATGGTCTATAAACCAACATTAGACAGGATGACCTTCTGTAGGTCTATAGTAGTATCATGGTCTATAAACCAACATTAGACAGGATGACCTTCTGTAGGTCTATAGTAGTATCATGGTCTATAAACCAACATTAGACAGGATGACCTTCTGTAGGTCTATAGTAGTATCATGGTCTATAAACCAACAGACAGGATGACCTTCTGTAGGTCTATAGTAGTATCATGGTCTATAAACCAACATTAGACAGGATGACCTTCTGTAGGTCTATAGTAGTATCATGGTCTATAAACCAACATTAGACAGGATGACCTTCTGTAGGTCTATAGTAGTATCATGGTCTATAAACCAACATTAGACAGGATGACCTTCTGTAGGTCTATAGTAGTATCATGGTCTATAAACCAACATTAGACAGGATGACCTTCTGTAGGTCTATAGTAGTATCATGGTCTATAAACCAACATTAGACAGGATGACCTTCTGTAGGTCTATAGTAGTATCATGGTCTATAAACCAACATTAGACAGGATGACCTTCTGTTGGTCTATAGTAGTATCATGGTCTATAAACCAACATTAGACAGGATGACCTTCTGCAGGTCTATAGTAGTATCATGGTCTATAAACCAACATTAGACAGGATGACCTTCTGTAGGTCTATAGTAGTATCATGGTCTATAAACCAACATTAGACAGGATGACCTTCTGCAGGTCTATAGTAGTATCATGGTCTATAAACCAACATTAGACAGGATGACCTTCTGTAGGTCTATAGTAGTATCATGGTCTATAAACCAACATTAGACAGGATGACCTTCTGTAGGTCTATAGTAGTATCATGGTCTATAAACCAACATTAGACAGGATGACCTTCTGTAGGTCTATAGTAGTATCATGGTCTATAAACCAACATTAGACAGGATGACCTTCTGTAGGTCTATAGTAGTATCATGGTCTATAAACCAACATTAGACAGGATGACCTTCTGCAGGTCTATAGTAGTATCATGGTCTATAAACCAACATTAGACAGGATGACCTTCTGTAGGTCTATAGTAGTATCATGGTCTATAAACCAACATTAGACAGGATGACCTTCTGTAGGTCTATAGTAGTATCATGGTCTATAAACCAACATTAGACAGGATGACCTTCTGTAGGTCTATAGTAGTATCATGGTCTATAAACCAACATTAGACAGGATGACCTTCTGTAGGTCTATAGTAGTTTCATGGTCTATAAACCAACATTAGACAGGATGACCTTCTGTAGGTCTATAGTAGTATCATGGTCTATAAACCAACATTGGACAGGATGACCTTCTGTAGGTCTATAGTAGTTTCATGGTCTATAAACCAACATTAGACAGGATGACCTTCTGTAGGTCTATAGTAGTATCATGGTCTATAAACCAACATTAGACAGGATGACCTTCTGCAGGTCTATAGTAGTATCATGGTCTATAAACCAACATTAGACAGGATGACCTTCTGCAGGTCTATAGTAGTATCATGGTCTATAAACCAACATTAGACAGGGTGACCTTCTGTAGGTCTATAGTAGTATCATGGTCTATAAACCAACATTAGACAGGATGACCTTCTGTAGGTCTATAGTAGTATCATGGTCTATAAACCAACATTAGACAGGATGACCTTCTGTAGGTCTATAGTAGTATCATGGTCTATAAACCAACATTAGACAGGATGACCTTCTGTAGGTCTATAGTAGTATCATGGTCTATAAACCAACAGACAGGACGACCGTCTGTAGGTCTATAGTAGTATCATGGTCTATAAACCAACATTAGACAGGACCGACCTTCTGTAGGTCTATAGTAGTATCATGGTCTATAAACCAACATTAGACAGGATGACCTTCTGTAGGTCTATAGTAGTATCATGGTCTATAAACCAACATTAGACAGGATGACCTTCTGTAGGTCTATAGTAGTATCATGGTCTATAAACCAACATTAGACAGGATGACCTTCTGTAGGTCTATAGTAGTATCATGGTCTATAAACCAACATTAGACAGGATGACCTTCTGTAGATCTATAGTAGTATCATGGTCTATAAACCAACATTAGACAGGATGACCTTCTGTAGGTCTATAGTAGTATCATGGTCTATAAACCAACATTAGACAGGATGACCTTCTGTAGGTCTATAGTAGTATCATGGTCTATAAACCAACATTAGACAGGATGACCTTCTGTTGGTCTATAGTAGTATCATGGTCTATAAACCAACATTAGACAGGATGACCTTCTGCAGGTCTATAGTAGTATCATGGTCTATAAACCAACATTAGACAGGGTGACCTTCTGTAGGTCTATAGTAGTATCATGGTCTATAAACCAACATTAGACAGGATGACCTTCTGTAGGTCTATAGTAGTATCATGGTCTATAAACCAACATTAGACAGGATGACCTTCTGTAGGTCTATAGTAGTATCATGGTCTATAAACCAACATTAGACAGGATGACCTTCTGTAGGTCTATAGTAGTATCATGGTCTATAAACCAACATTAGACAGGACGACCGTCTGTAGGTCTATAGTAGTATCATGGTCTATAAACCAACATTAGACAGGACGACCTTCTGTAGGTCTATAGTAGTATCATGGTCTATAAACCAACATTAGACAGGATGACCTTCTGTAGGTCTATAGTAGTATCATGGTCTATAAACCAACATTAGACAGGATGACCTTCTGTAGGTCTATAGTAGTATCATGGTCTATAAACCAACATTAGACAGGATGACCTTCTGTAGGTCTATAGTAGTATCATGGTCTATAAACCAACATTAGACAGGATGACCTTCTGCAGGTCTATAGTAGTATCATGGTCTATAAACCAACATTAGACAGGATGACCTTCTGTAGGTCTATAGTAGTATCATGGTCTATAAACCAACATTAGACAGGATGACCTTCTGCAGGTCTATAGTAGTATCATGGTCTATAAACCAACATTAGACAGGGTGACCTTCTGTAGGTCTATAGTAGTATCATGGTCTATAAACCAACATTAGACAGGGTGACCTTCTGTAGGTCTATAGTAGTATCATGGTCTATAAACCAACATTAGACAGGGTGACCTTCTGTAGGTCTATAGTAGTATCATGGTCTATAAACCAACATTAGACAGGATGACCTTCTGTAGGTCTATAGTAGTATCATGGTCTATAAACCAACATTAGACAGGATGACCTTCTGTAGGTCTATAGTAGTATCATGGTCTATAAACCAACATTAGACAGGATGACCTTCTGTAGGTCTATAGTAGTATCATGGTCTATAAACCAACATTAGACAGGATGACCTTCTGTTGGTCTATAGTAGTATCATGGTCTATAAACCAACATTAGACAGGATGACCTTCTGCAGGTCTATAGTAGTATCATGGTCTATAAACCAACATTAGACAGGATGACCTTCTGTAGGTCTATAGTAGTATCATGGTCTATAAACCAACATTAGACAGGATGACCTTCTGTAGGTCTATAGTAGTTTCATGGTCTATAAACCAACATTAGACAGGATGACCTTCTGTAGGTCTATAGTAGTATCATGGTCTATAAACCAACATTAGACAGGATGACCTTCTGTAGGTCTATAGTAGTATCATGGTCTATAAACCAACATTAGACAGGATGACCTTCTGTAGGTCTATAGTAGTATCATGGTCTATAAACCAACATTAGACAGGATGACCTTCTGTAGGTCTATAGTAGTATCATGGTCTATAAACCAACATTAGACAGGATGACCTTCTGTAGGTCTATAGTAGTATCATGGTCTATAAACCAACATTAGACAGGATGACTTCTGTAGGTCTATAGTAGTATCATGGTCTATAAACCAACATTAGACAGGATGACCTTCTGTAGGTCTACAGTAGTATCATGGTCTATAAACCAACATTAGACAGGATGACCTTCTGTAGGTCTATAGTAGTATCATGGTCTATAAACCAACATTAGACAGGATGACCTTCTGTAGGTCTATAGTAGTATCATGGTCTATAAACCAACATTAGACAGGATGACCTTCTGTAGGTCTATAGTAGTATCATGGTCTATAAACCAACATTAGACAGGATGACCTTCTGTAGGTCTATAGTAGTATCATGGTCTATAAACCAACATTAGACAGGATGACCTTCTGTAGGTCTATAGTAGTATCATGGTCTATAAACCAACATTAGACAGGGTGACCTTCTGTAGGTCTATAGTAGTATCATGGTCTATAAACCAACATTAGACAGGATGACCTTCTGTAGGTCTATAGTAGTATCATGGTCTATAAACCAACATTAGACAGGATGACCTTCTGTAGGTCTATAGTAGTATCATGGTCTATAAACCAACATTAGACAGGATGACCTTCTGTAGGTCTATAGTAGTATCATGGTCTATAAACCAACATTAGACAGGATGACCTTCTGTTGGTCTATAGTAGTATCATGGTCTATAAACCAACATTAGACAGGATGACCTTCTGCAGGTCTATAGTAGTATCATGGTCTATAAACCAACATTAGACAGGGTGACCTTCTGTAGGTCTATAGTAGTATCATGGTCTATAAACCAACATTAGACAGGATGACCTTCTGTAGGTCTATAGTAGTATCATGGTCTATAAACCAACATTAGACAGGATGACCTTCTGTAGGTCTATAGTAGTATCATGGTCTATAAACCAACATTAGACAGGATGACCTTCTGTAGGTCTATAGTAGTATCATGGTCTATAAACCAACATTAGACAGGATGACCTTCTGTAGGTCTATAGTAGTATCATGGTCTATAAACCAACATTAGACAGGATGACCTTCTGTAGGTCTATAGTAGTATCATGGTCTATAAACCAACATTAGACAGGATGACCTTCTGTAGGTCTATAGTAGTATCATGGTCTATAAACCAACATTAGACAGGATGACCTTCTGTAGGTCTATAGTAGTATCATGGTCTATAAACCAACATTAGACAGGATGACCTTCTGTAGGTCTATAGTAGTATCATGGTCTATAAACCAACATTAGACAGGATGACTTCTGTAGGTCTATAGTAGTATCATGGTCTATAAACCAACATTAGACAGGATGACCTTCTGTAGGTCTATAGTAGTATCATGGTCTATAAACCAACATTAGACAGGATGACCTTCTGTAGGTCTATAGTAGTATCATGGTCTATAAACCAACATTAGACAGGATGACCTTCTGTAGGTCTATAGTAGTATCATGGTCTATAAACCAACATTAGACAGGATGACCTTCTGTAGGTCTATAGTAGTATCATGGTCTATAAACCAACATTAGACAGGATGACCTTCTGTAGATCTATAGTAGTATCATGGTCTATAAACCAACATTAGACAGGATGACCTTCTGTAGGTCTATAGTAGTATCATGGTCTATAAACCAACATTAGACAGGGCGACCTTCTGTAGGTCTATAGTAGTATCATGGTCTATAAACCAACATTAGACTGGATGACCTTCTGTAGGTCTATAGTAGTATCATGGTCTATAAACCAACATTAGACAGGATGACCTTCTGTAGGTCTATAGTAGTATCATGGTCTATAAACCAACATTAGACAGGATGACCTTCTGTAGGTCTATAGTAGTATCATGGTCTATAAACCAACATTAGACAGGATGACCTTCTGTAGGTCTATAGTAGTATCATGGTCTATAAACCAACATTAGACAGGATGACCTTCTGTAGGTCTATAGTAGTATCATGGTCTATAAACCAACATTAGACAGGATGACCTTCTGTAGGTCTATAGTAGTATCATGGTCTATAAACCAACATTAGACAGGATGACCTTCTGTAGATCTATAGTAGTATCATGGTCTATAAACCAACATTAGACAGGATGACCTTCTGTAGGTCTATAGTAGTATCATGGTCTATAAACCAACATTAGACAGGGCGACCTTCTGTAGGTCTATAGTAGTATCATGGTCTATAAACCAACATTAGACTGGATGACCTTCTGTAGGTCTATAGTAGTATCATGGTCTATAAACCAACATTAGACAGGATGACCTTCTGTAGGTCTATAGTAGTATCATGGTCTATAAACCAACATTAGACAGGATGACCTTCTGTAGGTCTATAGTAGTATCATGGTCTATAAACCAACATTAGACAGGATGACCTTCTGTAGGTCTATAGTAGTATCATGGTCTATAAACCAACATTAGACAGGATGACCTTCTGTAGGTCTATAGTAGTATCATGGTCTATAAACCAACATTAGACAGGATGACCTTCTGTAGGTCTATAGTAGTATCATGGTCTATAAACCAACATTAGACAGGATGACCTTCTGTAGGTCTATAGTAGTATCATGGTCTATAAACCAACATTAGACAGGATGACCTTCTGTAGGTCTATAGTAGTATCATGGTCTATAAACCAACATTAGACAGGATGACCTTCTGTAGGTCTATAGTAGTATCATGGTCTATAAACCAACATTAGACAGGATGACCTTCTGTAGGTCTATAGTAGTATCATGGTCTATAAACCAACATTAGACAGGATGACCTTCTGTAGGTCTATAGTAGTATCATGGTCTATAAACCAACATTAGACAGGATGACCTTCTGTAGGTCTATAGTAGTATCATGGTCTATAAACCAACATTAGACAGGATGACCTTCTGTAGGTCTATAGTAGTATCATGGTCT
>NW_025549009.1:152500-197500 GCF_905237065.1 Salmo salar
ACAGGGTGATGAGGACAGCTTCCCCTAACAGGGTGATGAGGACAGCTTCTCCTAACAGGGTGATGAGGATAGCTTCTCCTAACAGGGTGATGAGGATAGCTTCCCCTAACAGGGTGATGAGGACAGCTTCCCCTAACAGGGTGATGAGGACAGCTTCTAACAGGGTGATGAGGATAGCTTCTTCTAACAGGGTGATGAGGATAGCTTCTTCTAACAGGGTGATGAGGATAGCTTCTCCTAACAGGGTGATGAGGATAGCTTCCCCTAACAGGGTGATGAGGACAGCTTCCCCTAACAGGGTGATGAGGATAGCTTCCCCTAACAGGGTGATGAGGACAGCTTCCCCTAACAGGGTGATGAGGAAAGCTTCCCCTAACAGGGTGATGAGGACAGCTTCCCCTAACAGGGTGATGAGGAAAGCTTCCCCTAACAGGGTGATGAGGACAGCTTCTCCTAACAGGGTGATGAGGACAGCTTCTAACAGGGTGATGAGGATAGCTTCTTCTAACAGGGTGATGAGGATAGCTTCCCCTAACAGGGTGATATTTAATGTAAAGACTGTAGGTCAGATACAGTATTAAGGAGACGTCAGTAATGTGTAATACACTATGAGGCCTGTGTGAGTTCTGACCTTGTGATTGGTGGCGTCCAGGATGAACTCTGCTCTGACCCCGTTGTTCTCTGGGGAACGGTAGTCGAACAGCGAGTTGGTCAGGTAGGTCATCCCTTTACTGCTCAGACTCTCCCCGCAGCTGAAGAACACTGCATCCTGGGAAAAGGAGGAGAGGACAGACACAGAATCAATCAAATCACAGTATAGAAACACACTGACTCAGTCCTCCTCTACATCACAATAGAAGAAGAGACCTCCCTCAGTCCTCCTCTACATCACAATAGAAGAAGAGACCTCCCTCAGTCCTCCACTACATCACAATAGAAGAAGAGAGACCTCCCTCAGTCCTCCACTACATCACAATAGAAGAAGAGAGACCTCCCTCAGTCCTCCTCTACATCACAATAGAAGAAGAGAGACCTCCCTCAGTCCTCCTCTACATCACAATAGAAGAAGAGAGACCTCCCTCAGTCCTCCTCTACATCACAATAGAAGAAGAAGAGACCTCCCTCAGTCCTCCTCTACATCACAATAGAAGAAGAGACCTCCCTCAGTCCTCCACTACATCACAATAGAAGAAGAGAGACCTCCCTCAGTCCTCCTCTACATCACAATAGAAGAAGAGAAGACCTCCCTCAGTCCTCCTCTACATCACAATAGAAGAAGAAGAGACCTCCCTCAGTCCTCCTCTACATCACAATAGAAGAAGAGAGACCTCCCTCAGTCCTCCTCTACATCACAATAGAAGAAGAGAAGACCTCCCTCAGTCCTCCTCTACATCACAATAGAAGAAGAGAAGACCTCCCTCAGTCCTCCTCTACATCACAATAGAAGAAGAGAGACCTCCCTCAGTCCTCCTCTACATCACAATAGAAGAAGAAGAGACCTCCCTCAGTCCTCCTCTACATCACAATAGAAGAAGAGAGACCTCCCTCAGTCCTCCTCTACATCACAATAGAAGAAGAGAGACCTCCCTCAGTCCTCCTCTACATCACAATAGAAGAGAGAGACCTCCCTCAGTCCTCCTCTACATCACAATAGAAGAAGAGAGACCTCCCTCAGTCCTCCTCTACATCACAATAGAAGAAGAAGAGACCTCCCTCAGTCCTCCTCTACATCACAATAGAAGAAGAGACCTCCCTCAGTCCTCCTCTACATCACAATAGAAGAAGAGAGACCTCCCTCAGTCCTCCTCTACATCACAATAGAAGAAGAGAGACCTCCCTCAGTCCTCCTCTACATCACAATAGAAGAAGAGAGACCTCCCTCAGTCCTCCTCTACATCACAATAGAAGAAGAGACCTCCCTCAGTCCTCCTCTACATCACAATAGAAGAAGAGAGACCTCCCTCAGTCCTCCTCTACATCACAATAGAAGAAGAGAGACCTCCCTCAGTCCTCCTCTACATCACAATAGAAGAAGAAGAGACCTCCCTCAGTCCTCCTCTACATCACAATAGAAGAAGAGAGACCTCCCCTCAGTCCTCCACTACATCACAATAGAAGAAGAGAGACCTCCCTCAGTCCTCCTCTACATCACAATAGAAGAAGAGAAGACCTCCCTCAGTCCTCCTCTACATCACAATAGAAGAAGAGAAGACCTCCCTCAGTCCTCCTCTACATCACAATAGAAGAAGAGAGACCTCCCTCAGTCCTCCTCTACATCACAATAGAAGAAGAGAGACCTCCCTCAGTCCTCCTCTACATCACAATAGAAGAAGAGAGACCTCCCTCAGTCCTCCTCTACATCACAATAGAAGAAAGAGACCTCCCTCAGTCCTCCTCTACATCACAATAGAAGAAGAGAGACCTCCCTCAGTCCTCCTCTACATCACAATAGAAGAAGAAGAGACCTCCCTCAGTCCTCCTCTACATCACAATAGAAGAAGAGAGACCTCCCTCAGTCCTCCTCTACATCACAATAGAAGAAGAAGAGACCTCCCCTCAGTCCTCCTCTACATCACAATAGAAGAAGAGAGACCTCCCTCAGTCCTCCACTACATCACAATAGAAGAAGAGAGACCTCCCTCAGTCCTCCTCTACATCACAATAGAAGAAGAGAAGACCTCCCTCAGTCCTCCTCTACATCACAATAGAAGAAGAGAAGACCTCCCTCAGTCCTCGTCTACATCACAATAGAAGAAGAAGAGACCTCCCTCAGTCCTCCTCTACATCACAATAGAAGAAGAAGAGACCTCCCTCAGTCCTCCTCTACATCACAATAGAAGAAGAGAGACCTCCCTCAGTCCTCCTCTACATCACAGTAGAAGAAGAGAGACCTCCCTCAGTCCTCCTCTACATCACAATAGAAGAAGAGACCTCCCTCAGTCCTCCTCTACATCACAATAGAAGAAGAGAGACCTCCCTCAGTCCTCCTCTACATCACAATAGAAGAAGAGAGACCTCCCTCAGTCCTCCACTACATCACAATAGAAGAAGAGAGACCTCCCTCAGTCCTCCACTACATCACAATAGAAGAAGAAGAGACCTCCCTCAGTCCTCCTCTACATCACAATAGAAGAAGAGAGACCTCCCTCAGTCCTCCTCTACATCACAATAGAAGAGACCTCCCTCAGTCCTCCTCTACATCACAATAGAAGAAGAGAGACCTCCCTCAGTCCTCCTCTACATCACAATAGAAGAAGAGAGACCTCCCTCAGTCCTCCTCTACATCACAATAGAAGAAGAGAAGACCTCCCTCAGTCCTCCACTACATCACAATAGAAGAAGAGAGACCTCCCTCAGTCCTCCTCTACATCACAATAGAAGAAGAGAGACCTCCCTCAGTCCTCCACTACATCACAATAGAAGAAGAGAGACCTCCCTCAGTCCTCCTCTACATCACAATAGAAGAAGATAGACCTCCCTCAGTCCTCCTCTACATCACAATAGAAGAAGAGAGACCTCCCTCAGTCCTCCTCTACATCACAATAGAAGAAGAGAGACCTCCCTCAGTCCTCCTCTACATCACAATAGAAGAAGATAGACCTCCCTCAGTCCTCCACTACATCACAATAGAAGAAGAGACCTCCCTCAGTCCTCCTCTACATCACAATAGAAGAAGAAGAGACCTCCCTCAGTCCTCCTCTACATCACAATAGAAGAAGAGAGACCTCCCTCAGTCCTCCTCTACATCACAATAGAATTAGAGAGACCTCCCTCAGTCCTCCTCTACATCACAATAGAAGAAGAGAGACCTCCCTCAGTCCTCCTCTACATCACAATAGAAGAAGAAGAGACCTCCCTCAGTCCTCCTCTACATCACAATAGAAGAAGAAGAGACCTCCCTCAGTCCTCCTCTACATCACAATAGAAGAAGAGAGACCTCCCTCAGTCCTCCTCTACATCACAATAGAAGAAGAGAGACCTCCCTCAGTCCTCCTCTACATCACAATAGAAGAAGAAGAGACCTCCCTCAGTCCTCCTCTACATCACAATAGAAGAAGAGAGACCTCCCTCAGTCCTCCTCTACATCACAATAGAAGAAGAAGAGACCTCCCTCAGTCCTCCTCTACATCACAATAGAAGAAGAGAGACCTCCCCTCAGTCCTCCACTACATCACAATAGAAGAAGAGAGACCTCCCCTCAGTCCTCCTCTACATCACAATAGAAGAAGAGAAGACCTCCCTCAGTCCTCCTCTACATCACAATAGAAGAAGAGAAGACCTCCCTCAGTCCTCGTCTACATCACAATAGAAGAAGAAGAGACCTCCCCTCAGTCCTCCTCTACATCACAATAGAAGAAGAGAGACCTCCCCTCAGTCCTCCTCTACATCACAATAGAAGAAGAGAGACCTCCCTCAGTCCTCCTCTACATCACAATAGAAGAAGAGAGACCTCCCTCAGTCCTCCTCTACATCACAATAGAAGAAGAGACCTCCCTCAGTCCTCCTCTACATCACAATAGAAGAAGAGAGACCTCCCTCAGTCCTCCTCTACATCACAATAGAAGAAGAGAGACCTCCCTCAGTCCTCCACTACATCACAATAGAAGAAGAGAGACCTCCCTCAGTCCTCCACTACATCACAATAGAAGAAGAAGAGACCTCCCTCAGTCCTCCTCTACATCACAATAGAAGAAGAGAGACCTCCCTCAGTCCTCCTCTACATCACAATAAGAAGAGACCTCCCTCAGTCCTCCTCTACATCACAATAGAAGAAGAGAGACCTCCCTCAGTCCTCCTCTACATCACAATAGAAGAAGAGAGACCTCCCTCAGTCCTCCTCTACATCACAATAGAAGAAGAGAAGACCTCCCTCAGTCCTCCACTACATCACAATAGAAGAAGAGAGACCTCCCTCAGTCCTCCTCTACATCACAATAGAAGAAGAGAGACCTCCCTCAGTCCTCCACTACATCACAATAGAAGAAGAGAGACCTCCCTCAGTCCTCCTCTACATCACAATAGAAGAAGATAGACCTCCCCTCAGTCCTCCTCTACATCACAATAGAAGAAGAGAGACCTCCCTCAGTCCTCCTCTACATCACAATAGAAGAAGAGAGACCTCCCTCAGTCCTCCTCTACATCACAATAGAAGAAGATAGACCTCCCTCAGTCCTCCACTACATCACAATAGAAGAAGAGACCTCCCTCAGTCCTCCTCTACATCACAATAGAAGAAGAAGAGACCTCCCTCAGTCCTCCTCTACATCACAATAGAAGAAGAGACCTCCCTCAGTCCTCCTCTACATCACAATAGAATAGAGAGACCTCCCTCAGTCCTCCTCTACATCACAATAGAAGAAGAGAGACCTCCCTCAGTCCTCCTCTACATCACAATAGAAGAAGAAGAGACCTCCCTCAGTCCTCCTCTACATCACAATAGAAGAAGAAGAGACCTCCCCTCAGTCCTCCTCTACATCACAATAGAAGAAGAGAGACCTCCCTCAGTCCTCCTCTACATCACAATAGAAGAAGAGAGACCTCCCTCAGTCCTCCTCTACATCACAATAGAAGAAGAAGAGACCTCCCTCAGTCCTCCTCTACATCACAATAGAAGAAGAGAAGACCTCCCTCAGTCCTCCACTACATCACAATAGAAGAAGAGAGACCTCCCTCAGTCCTCGTCTACATCACAATAGAAGAAGAGAGACCTCCCTCAGTCCTCCTCTACATCACAATAGAAGAAGAGAAGACCTCCCTCAGTCCTCCACTACATCACAATAGAAGAAGAGAGACCTCCCTCAGTCCTCCACTACATCACAATAGAAGAAGAGAGACCTCCCTCAGTCCTCCTCTACATCACAATAGAAGAGACCTCCCTCAGTCCTCCTCTACATCACAATAGAAGAAGAGAGACCTCCCTCAGTCCTCCTCTACATCACAATAGAAGAAGAGAGACCTCCCTCAGTCCTCCTCTACATCACAATAGAAGAAGAGACCTCCCTCAGTCCTCCTCTACATCACAATAGAAGAAGAGAAGACCTCCCTCAGTCCTCCACTACATCACAATAGAAGAAGAGAGACCTCCCTCAGTCCTCCACTACATCACAATAGAAGAAGAGAGACCTCCCTCAGTCCTCCTCTACATCACAATAGAAGAAGAGAGACCTCCCTCAGTCCTCCTCTACATCACAATAGAAGAAGAGAGACCTCCCTCAGTCCTCCACTACATCACAATAGAAGAAGAGAGACCTCCCTCAGTCCTCCTCTACATCACAATAGAAGAAGAGAGACCTCCCTCAGTCCTCCACTACATCACAATAGAAGAAGAGAGACCTCCCTCAGTCCTCCTCTACATCACAATAGAAGAAGATAGACCTCCCTCAGTCCTCCTCTACATCACAATAGAAGAAGAGAGACCTCCCTCAGTCCTCCTCTACATCACAATAGAAGAAGAGAGACCTCCCTCAGTCCTCCTCTACATCACAATAGAAGAAGATAGACCTCCCTCAGTCCTCCACTACATCACAATAGAAGAGACCTCCCTCAGTCCTCCTCTACATCACAATAGAAGAAGAAGAGACCTCCCCTCAGTCCTCCTCTACATCACAATAGAAGAAGAAGAGACCTCCCTCAGTCCTCCTCTACATCACAATAGAAGAAGAGAGACCTCCCTCAGTCCTCCTCTACATCACAATAGAAGAAGAGAGACCTCCCTCAGTCCTCCTCTACATCACAATAGAAGAAGAGAGACCTCCCTCAGTCCTCCTCTACATCACAATAGAAGAAGAAGAGACCTCCCTCAGTCCTCCTCTACATCACAATAGAAGAAGAAGAGACCTCCCTCAGTCCTCCTCTACATCACAATAGAAGAAGAGAGACCTCCCTCAGTCCTCCTCTACATCACAACAGAAGAAGAGAGACCTCCCTCAGTCCTCCTCTACATCACAATAGAAGAAGAAGAGACCTCCCTCAGTCCTCCTCTACATCACAATAGAAGAAGAGAAGACCTCCCTCAGTCCTCCACTACATCACAATAGAAGAAGAGACCTCCCTCAGTCCTCCTCTACATCACAATAGAAGAAGAAGAAGAGACCTCCCTCAGTCCTCCACTACATCACAATAGAAGAAGAGAGACCTCCCTCAGTCCTCGTCTACATCACAATAGAAGAAGAGAGACCTCCCTCAGTCCTCCTCTACATCACAATAGAAGAAGAGAAGACCTCCCTCAGTCCTCCACTACATCACAATAGAAGAAGAGAGACCTCCCTCAGTCCTCCACTACATCACAATAGAAGAAGAGAGACCTCCCTCAGTCCTCCTCTACATCACAATAGAAGAGACCTCCCCTCAGTCCTCCTCTACATCACAATAGAAGAAGAGAGACCTCCCTCAGTCCTCCTCTACATCACAATAGAAGAGAGACCTCCCTCAGTCCTCCTCTACATCACAATAGAAGGAGAGATTTGCCTCAGTCCTCCACTACATCACAATAGAAGAAGAGAGACCTCCCTCAGTCCTCCTCTACATCACAATAGAAGAAGAGAAGACCTCCCTCAGTCCTCCACTACATCACAATAGAAGAAGAGAGACCTCCCTCAGTCCTCCTCTACATCACAATAGAAGAGACCTCCCTCAGTCCTCCACTACATCACAATAGAAGAAGAGAGACCTCCCTCAGTCCTCCTCTACATCACAATAGAAGAAGAGAGACCTCCCTCAGTCCTCCTCTACATCACAATAGAAGAAGAGAAGACCTCCCTCAGTCCTCCACTACATCACAATAGAAGAAGAGAGACCTCCCTCAGTCCTCCTCTACATCACAATAGAAGAAGAGAGACCTCCCTCAGTCCTCCACTACATCACAATAGAAGAAGAGAGACCTCCCTCAGTCCTCCTCTACATCACAATAGAAGAAGATAGACCTCCCTCAGTCCTCCTCTACATCACAATAGAAGAAGAGAGACCTCCCTCAGTCCTCCTCTACATCACAATAGAAGAAGAGAGACCTCCCTCAGTCCTCCTCTACATCACAATAGAAGAAGATAGACCTCCCTCAGTCCTCCACTACATCACAATAGAAGAAGAGACCTCCCTCAGTCCTCCTCTACATCACAATAGAAGAAGAAGAGACCTCCCTCAGTCCTCCTCTACATCACAATAGAAGAAGAGAGACCTCCCTCAGTCCTCCTCTACATCACAATAGAAGAAGAGAGACCTCCCTCAGTCCTCCTCTACATCACAATAGAAGAAGAGAGACCTCCCTCAGTCCTCCTCTACATCACAATAGAAGAAGAAGAGACCTCCTCAGTCCTCCTCTACATCACAATAGAAGAAGAAGAGACCTCCCTCAGTCCTCCTCTACATCACAATAGAAGAAGAGAGACCTCCCTCAGTCCTCCTCTACATCACAATAGAAGAAGAGAGACCTCCCTCAGTCCTCCTCTACATCACAATAGAAGAAGAAGAGACCTCCCTCAGTCCTCCTCTACATCACAATAGAAGAAGAGAAGACCTCCCTCAGTCCTCCACTACATCACAATAGAAGAAGAGAGACCTCCCTCAGTCCTCGTCTACATCACAATAGAAGAAGAGAGACCTCCCTCAGTCCTCCTCTACATCACAATAGAAGAAGAGAAGACCTCCCTCAGTCCTCCACTACATCACAATAGAAGAAGAGAGACCTCCCTCAGTCCTCCACTACATCACAATAGAAGAAGAGAGACCTCCCTCAGTCCTCCTCTACATCACAATAGAAAGAGACCTCCCTCAGTCCTCCTCTACATCACAATAGAAGAAGAGAGACCTCCCTCAGTCCTCCTCTACATCACAATAGAAGAAGAGAGACCTCCCTCAGTCCTCCTCTACATCACAATAGAAGAAGAGACCTCCCTCAGTCCTCCTCTACATCACAATAGAAGAAGAGAAGACCTCCCTCAGTCCTCCACTACATCACAATAGAAGAAGAGAGACCTCCCTCAGTCCTCCACTACATCACAATAGAAGAAGAGAGACCTCCCTCAGTCCTCCTCTACATCACAATAGAAGAAGAGAGACCTCCCTCAGTCCTCCTCTACATCACAATAGAAGAAGAGAGACCTCCCTCAGTCCTCCACTACATCACAATAGAAGAAGAGAACCTCCCTCAGTCCTCCTCTACATCACAATAGAAGAAGAGAGACCTCCCTCAGTCCTCCACTACATCACAATAGAAGAAGAGAGACCTCCCTCAGTCCTCCTCTACATCACAATAGAAGAAGATAGACCTCCCTCAGTCCTCCTCTACATCACAATAGAAGAAGAGAGACCTCCCTCAGTCCTCCTCTACATCACAATAGAAGAAGAGAGACCTCCCTCAGTCCTCCTCTACATCACAATAGAAGAAGATAGACCTCCCTCAGTCCTCCACTACATCACAATAGAAGAGACCTCCCTCAGTCCTCCTCTACATCACAATAGAAGAAGAAGAGACCTCCCTCAGTCCTCCTCTACATCACAATAGAAGAAGAGAGACCTCCCTCAGTCCTCCTCTACATCACAATAGAAGAAGAGAGACCTCCCTCAGTCCTCCTCTACATCACAATAGAAGAAGAGAGACCTCCCTCAGTCCTCCTCTACATCACAATAGAATAAGAAGAGACCTCCCTCAGTCCTCCTCTACATCACAATAGAAGAAGAAGAGACCTCCCCTCAGTCCTCCTCTACATCACAATAGAAGAAGAGAGACCTCCCTCAGTCCTCCTCTACATCACAATAGAAGAGAGACCTCCCTTAGTCCTCCTCTACATCACAATAGAAGAAGAAGAGACCTCCCTCAGTCCTCCTCTACATCACAATAGAAGAAGAGAAGACCTCCCTCAGTCCTCCACTACATCACAATAGAAGAAGAGACCTCCCTCAGTCCTCCTCTACATCACAATAGAAGAAGAAGAAGAGACCTCCCTCAGTCCTCCACTACATCACAATAGAAGAAGAGAGACCTCCCTCAGTCCTCCTCTACATCACAATAGAAGAAGAGAGACCTCCCTCAGTCCTCCTCTACATCACAATAGAAGAGAGACCTCCCTCAGTCCTCCTCTACATCACAATAGAAGGAGAGATTTGCCTCAGTCCTCCACTACATCACAATAGAAGAAGAGAGACCTCCCCTCAGTCCTCCTCTACATCACAATAGAAGAAGAGAAGACCTCCCCTCAGTCCTCCACTACATCACAATAGAAGAAGAGAGACCTCCCTCAGTCCTCCTCTACATCACAATAGAAGAGACCTCCCTCAGTCCTCCACTACATCACAATAGAAGAAGAGAGACCTCCCTCAGTCCTCCACTACATCACAATAGAAGAAGAGAGACCTCCCTCAGTCCTCCTCTACATCACAATAGAAGAAGAGAAGACCTCCCTCAGTCCTCCACTACATCACAATAGAAGAAGAGAGACCTCCCTCAGTCCTCCTCTACATCACAATAGAAGAAGAGAGACCTCCCTCAGTCCTCCACTACATCACAATAGAAGAAGAGAGACCTCCCTCAGTCCTCCTCTACATCACAATAGAAGAAGATAGACCTCCCCTCAGTCCTCCTCTACATCACAATAGAAGAAGAGAGACCTCCCTCAGTCCTCCTCTACATCACAATAGAAGAAGAGAGACCTCCCTCAGTCCTCCTCTACATCACAATAGAAGAAGATAGACCTCCCTCAGTCCTCCACTACATCACAATAGAAGAAGAGACCTCCCTCAGTCCTCCTCTACATCACAATAGAAGAAGAAGAGACCTCCCTCAGTCCTCCTCTACATCACAATAGAAGAAGAGAGACCTCCCTCAGTCCTCCTCTACATCACAATAGAAGAAGAGAGACCTCCCTCAGTCCTCCTCTACATCACAATAGAAGAAGAGAGACCTCCCTCAGTCCTCCTCTACATCACAATAGAAGAAGAAGAGACCTCCCTCAGTCCTCCTCTACATCACAATAGAAGAAGAAGAGACCTCCCTCAGTCCTCCTCTACATCACAATAGAAGAAGAGAGACCTCCCTCAGTCCTCCTCTACATCACAATAGAAGAAGAGAGACCTCCCTCAGTCCTCCTCTACATCACAATAGAAGAAGAAGAGACCTCCCTCAGTCCTCCTCTACATCACAATAGAAGAAGAGAAGACCTCCCTCAGTCCTCCACTACATCACAATAGAAGAAGAGAGACCTCCCTCAGTCCTCGTCTACATCACAATAGAAGAAGAGAGACCTCCCTCAGTCCTCCTCTACATCACAATAGAAGAAGAGAAGACCTCCCTCAGTCCTCCACTACATCACAATAGAAGAAGAGAGACCTCCCTCAGTCCTCCACTACATCACAATAGAAGAAGAGAGACCTCCCTCAGTCCTCCTCTACATCACAATAGAAGAGACCTCCCTCAGTCCTCCTCTACATCACAATAGAAGAAGAGAGACCTCCCTCAGTCCTCCTCTACATCACAATAGAAGAGAGACCTCCCTCAGTCCTCCTCTACATCACAATAGAAGGAGAGATTTGCCTCAGTCCTCCACTACATCACAATAGAAGAAGAGAGACCTCCCTCAGTCCTCCTCTACATCACAATAGAAGAAGAGAAGACCTCCCTCAGTCCTCCACTACATCACAATAGAAGAAGAGAGACCTCCCTCAGTCCTCCTCTACATCACAATAGAAGAGACCTCCCTCAGTCCTCCACTACATCACAATAGAAGAAGAGAGAGCTCCCTCAGTCCTCCTCTACATCACAATAGAAGAAGAGAGACCTCCCTCAGTCCTCCTCTACATCACAATAGAAGAAGAGAAGACCTCCCTCAGTCCTCCACTACATCACAATAGAAGAAGAGAGACCTCCCTCAGTCCTCCTCTACATCACAATAGAAGAAGAGAGACCTCCCTCAGTCCTCCACTACATCACAATAGAAGAGAGACCTCCCTCAGTCCTCCTCTACATCACAATAGAAGAAGAGAGACCTCCCTCAGTCCTCCACTACAACACAATAGAAGAAGATAGACCTCCCTCAGTCCTCCTCTACATCACAATAGAAGAAGAGAGTCCTCCCTCAGTCCTCCTCTACATCACAATAGAAGAAGAGAGACCTCCCTCAGTCCTCCTCTACATCACAATAGAAGAAGAGAGACCTCCCTCAGTCCTCCACTACAACACAATAGAAGAGACCTCCCTCAGTCCTCCTCTACATCACAATAGAAGAAGAGAGACCTCCCTCAGTCCTCCTCTACATCACAATAGAAGAAGAAGAGACCTCCCTCAGTCCTCCTCTACATCACAATAGAAGAAGAGACCTCCCTCAGTCCTCCTCTACATCACAATAGAAGAAGAGAGACCTCCCTCAGTCCTCCTCTACATCACAATAGAAGAAGAAGAGAGACCTCCCTCAGTCCTCCTCTACATCACAATAGAAGAAGAAGAGACCTCCCTCAGTCCTCCTCTACATCACAATAGAAGAAGAGAAGACCTCCCTCAGTCCTCCACTACATCACAATAGAAGAAGAGAGACCTCCCTCAGTCCTCGTCTACATCACAATAGAAGAAGAGAGACCTCCCTCAGTCCTCGTCTACATCACAATAGAAGAAGAGAGACCTCCCTCAGTCCTCGTCTACATCACAATAGAAGAAGAGAGACCTCCCTCAGTCCTCCTCTACATCACAATAGAAGAAGAGAGACCTCCCTCAGTCCTCCACTACATCACAATAGAAGAAGAGAGACCTCCCTCAGTCCTCGTCTACATCACAATAGAAGAAGAGAGACCTCCCTCAGTCCTCGTCTACATCACAATAGAAGAAGAGAGACCTCCCTCAGTCCTCGTCTACATCACAGCCTGCTGACAACACAACCATTCCAGGATCTGTGAGGGTTACACAGAACAATCAAACCACACTGCAGGTTCACTTTGGGAGATGTTAGTTTGAGGTAAAGGTTACAGGAGAGGAGAGGAAGGACAGGAGAGGAGAGGAAGGAGAGGAGAGGAGAGGAAGGAGAGGAGAGGAAGGACAGGAGGGTCGAGGAAGGAGAGGAGGGTCGAGGAAGGAGAGGAGAGGAGAGGAAGGACAGGAGGGTTGAGGAAGGAGAGGAGGGTCGAGGAAGGAGAGGAGAGGAGAGGAAGGAGAGGAGGGTCGAGGAAGGAGAGGAGAGGAGGACAGGAGGGTCGAGGAAGGAGAGGAGGGTCGAGGAAGGAGAGGAGGGTTGAGGAAGGAGAGGAGAGGAGAGGAGGGTTGAGGAAGGAGAGGAGGGTTGAAGGAGGAAGGAGAGGAGGGTTGAGGAAGGAAAGGAGGGTTGAAGGAGGAAGGAGAGGAGGATGAGGAAGGAGAGGAGGGTTGAGGAAGGAGAGGAGGGTCGAGGAAGGAGAGGAGGGTTGAAGGAGGAAGGAGAGGAGGGTTGAGGAAGGAAAGGAGGGTTGAAGGAGGAAGGAGGAAGGAGAGGAGGGTTGAAGGAGGAAGGAGAGGAGGGTCGAGGAAGGAGAGGAGAGTTGAGGAAGGAGAGGAGGGTTGAAGGAGGAAGGAGAGGAGGTTTGAAGGAGGAAGGAGAGGAGGATGAGGAAGGAGAGGAGGGGTTGAAGGAGGAAGGAGAGGAGGGTTGAAGGAGGAAGGAGAGGAGGGTTGAAGGAGGAAGGAGAGGAGGATGAGGAAGGGAGAGGAGGGTTGAAGGAGGAAGGAGAGGAGGATGAGGAAGGAGAGGAGGGTTGAAGGAGGAAGGAGAGGAGGGTTGAAGGAGGAAGGAGAGGAGGGTTGAAGGAGGAAGGAGAGGAGGATGAGGAAGGAGAGGAGGGTTGAAGGAGGAAGGAGAGGAGGATGAGGAAGGAGAGGATGAGGAAGGAGAGGAGGAAGGAGGAAGGAGAGTTGAGGTAGAACAGCCTCGTTCTTTACCTCCTCCCGTCTGTTCAAGTTCTCCTCAAAGTCCCGCACTCCCATGATGCCTTTCAGGCAGAGCGCCCGGACGCCCACGATGCCGATCTGACAGTCAAAGAAGGGTTCCCCCATCATCAGCACCTAGGGAAGAGGAGAGGTGGAGGAGAAGGAAGAGAGGAGAAGTGAGGAGAAGAGGAGAGGTGGAGGAGAAGGAAGAGAGGAGAAGAGGAGAGGTGAGGAGAAGAGGAGAGGTGAGGAGAAGAGGAGAGGTGGAGGAGAAGGAAGAGAGGAGAAGAGGAGAGGTGAGGAGGAGAGGAGAGGAAGAGAGGAGAGGAGGAGGAAGAGAGGAGAGGAGGAGGAAGAGAGGAGAGGAGGAGGAAGAGAGGAGGAGGAAGAGAGGAGAGGAGAGGCGGAGGAAGAGAGGACAGGAGGTTAGGAGAGCTTTAGCGCGTGATCAGACTACCGGGGTGAATGAGACAGACTGAGGAAGCTTCTCTACAGTGGGAAGTCTAACAACAGGCCACACAAACGCCACTCATTCACAGAAAGCAATGAAACCATCTGCGGCACAAGGTTTTAAGAGCCCATATCATTGGCCTATCATGAACAAGGCTCTTATTAGCGTGTGGCCATGTTACTCTGTGGTGTCTGTGAAGTTACAACGACATGCTGCCGTTATGAAAGACCTGGGTCACATGAAGGCCACCACTCTCAATCTGGAACCACCAGCTGGGCCCATAGGGCACCCTATTCCCTATATAGTGCACTACTTTTTGACCAGAGCCCATAGGGTTTTGGTCAAAAGTAGTGGACTAAACAGGGAATACAGGGCCATTTAGGAGGGGGATCTAAGTGTGGTTCGCCTTGCTTACCGTGGGTTCCCCCCGAACCACACCAATAAAACCTTGAGTTTTAATAATTACAAGCCCTGCTTTCCCTGTTTTACCATTACCCTCTCCCTGCTTCCACGGTCCCACCTCCTCTCTCCTCTCCCTGCCTCCACGATCTGCTTCCACGGTTCCTCCTCTCTCCTCTCCCTGCTTCCACGGTCCCACCTCCTCTCTCCTCTCCTCTCCCTGCTTCCACGGTCCCACCTCCCCTCTCCTCTCCTCTCCCTGCTTCCACGGCCCTCCTCCTCTCTCCTCTCCCTGCTTCCACGGTCCTCCTCCCCTCTCCTCTCCCTGCCTCCACGGCCCTCCTCCTCTCTCCTCTCCCTGCCTCCACGGTCCCACCTCCTCTCTCCTCTCCCTGCCTCCACGGTCCCACCTCCTCTCTCTCCTCTCCCTGCCTCCACGGTCCTCCTCCTCTCTCCTCTCCCTGCCTCCACGGTCCTCCTCCCCTCTCCTCTCCCTGCCTCCACGGTCCTCCTCCTCTCTCCTCTCCCTGCCTCCACGGTCCTCCTCCTCTCTCCTCTCCCTGCCTCCACGGTCCTCCTCCTCTCTCCTCTCCCTGCCTCCACGGTCCTCCTCCTCTCTCCTCTCCCTGCCTCCACGGTCCTCCTCCCCTCTCCTCTCCCTGCCTCCACGGTCCTCCTCCCCTCTCCTCTCCCCTGCCTCCACGGTCCTCCTCCCCTCTCCTCTCCCTGCCTCCACGGTCCTCCTCCTCTCTCCTCTCCCTGCCTCCACGGTCCTCCTCTCTCCTCTCCCTGCCTCCACGGTCCTCCTCCCCTCTCCTCTCCCCTGCCTCCACGGCCCTCCTCCCCTCTCCTCTCCCTGCCTCCACGGTCCTCCTCCTCTCTCCTCTCCCTGCCTCCACGGTCCTCCTCCCCTCTCCTCTCCCTGCCTCCACGGCCCTCCTCTCTCCTCTCCCTGCCTCCACGGCCCTCCTCCTCTCTCCTCTCCCTGCTTCCACGGCCCTCCTCCTCTCTCCTCTCCCTGCTTCCACGATCTGCTTCCACGGTTCCTCCTCTCTCCTCTCCCTGCTTCCACGGTCCCACCTCCTCTCTCCTCTCCTCTCCCTGCTTCCACGGTCCCACCTCCCCTCTCCTCTCCTCTCCCTGCTTCCACGGCCCTCCTCCTCTCTCCTCTCCCTGCTTCCACGGTCGGCTTCCATGGTCCTCCTCCCCTCTCCTCTCCCTGCTTCCACGGCCCTCCTCCTCTCTCTTCTCCTCTCCCTGCTTCCATGGCCCTCCTCCTCTCTCCTCTCCCTGCTTCCACGGTCGGCTTCCATGGTCCTCCTCTCCTCTCCTCTCCCTGCTTCCACGGCCCTCCTCCTCTCTCCTCTCCCTGCCTCCACGGCCCTCCTCCCCTCTCCTCTCCCTGCTTCCACGGCCCTCCTCCCCTCTCCTCTCCCTGCTTCCACGGTCTGCTTCCACGGTCCTCCTCCCCTCTCCTCTCCCTGCCTCCACGGTCCTCCTCCCCTCTCCTCTCCCTGCTTCCACGGCCCTCCTCCCCTCTCCTCTCCCTGCTTCCACGGTCTGCTTCCACGGTCCTCCTCCCCTCTCCTCTCCCTGCCTCCACGGTCCTCCTCCCCTCTCCTCTCCCTGCTTCCACGGTCCTCCTCCTCTCTACACTATAACAGACGAGATTACAGTCTGTTATAGTGTAGTCCCAGTGAGGGACGAGATTACAGTCTGTTATAGTGAGGGACGAGATTACAGTCTGTTATAGTGAGGGACAAGATTACAGTCTGTTATAGTGAGGGACGAGATTACAGTCTGTTATAGTGTAGTCCCAGTGAGGGACGAGATTACAGTCTGTTACAGTGAGGGATGACATTACAGTCTGTTATAGTGAGGGACGAGATTACAGTCTGTTATAGTGAGGGACAAGATTACAGTCTGTTATAGTGAGGGACGAGATTACAGTCTGTTATAGTGTAGTCCCAGTGAGGGATGAGACTACAGTCTGTTACAGTGAGGGATGAGATTACAGTCTGTTATAGTGTAGTCCCAGTGAGGGACGAGATTACAGTCTGTTACAGTGAGGGATGAGATTACAGTCTGTTATAGTGAGGGACGAGATTACAGTCTGTTACAGTGAGGGACGAGATTACAGTCTGTTACAGTGAGGGATGAGATTACAGTCTGTTATAGTGAGGGACGAGATTACAGTCTGTTATAGTGAGGGACAAGATTACAGTCTGTTATAGTGAGGGACATGATTACAGTCTGTTACAGTGAGGGACGAGATTACAGTCTGTTACAGTGAGGGATGAGATTACAGTCTGTTACAGTGAGGGATGAGATTACAGTCTGTTACAGTGAGGGATGAGATTACAGTCTGTTACAGTGAGGGATGAGATTACAGTCTGTTATAGTGAGGGACGAGATTACAGTCTGTCATAGTGAGGGACGAGATTACAGTCTGTTATAGTGTAGTCCCAGTGAGGGATGAGATTACAGTCTGTTATAGTGAGGGACGAGATTACAGTCTGTTATAGTGAGGGACGAGATTACAGTCTGTTATAGTGAGGGACGAGATTACAGTCTGTTATAGTGAGGGACGAGATTACAGTCTGTTATAGTGAGGGACGAGATTACAGTCTGTTACAGTGAGGGATGAGATTACAGTCTGTTATAGTGGTGTCCCAGTGAGGGATGAGACTACAGTCTGTTATAGTGTAGTCCCAGTGAGGGATGAGATTACAGTCTGTTATAGTGAGGGATGAGATTACAGTCTGTTATAGTGAGGGACGAGATTACAGTCTGTTATAGTGAGGGACGAGATTACAGTCTGTTATAGTGAGGGACGAGATTACAGTCTGTTACAGTGAGGGATGAGATTACAGTCTGTTATAGTGTAGTCCCAGTGAGGGATGAGATTACAGTCTGTTATAGTGAGGGATGAGATTACAGTCTGTTATAGTGGAGTCCCAGTGAGGGATGAGACTACAGTCTGTTATAGTGAGGGATGAGATTACAGTCTGTTACAGTGAGGGATGAGATTACAGTCTGTTATATACCATGGTAATGTATATGATATTAGCCTGTTATATACCATGGTAATGTATATGATATTACAGCCTGTTATATACCATGATAATGTATATGATATTACAGCCTGTTATATACCACGGTAATGTATATGATATTAGCCTGTTATATACCATGATAATGTATATGATATTACAGCCTGTTATATACCATGGTAATGTATATGATATTACAGCCTGTTATATACCATGATAATGTATATGATATTACAGCCTGTTATATACCACGGTAATGTATATGATATTACAGCCTGTTATATACCATGATAATGTATATGATATTACAGCCTGTTATATACCACAGTAATGTATATGATATTACAGCCTGTTATATACCACGGTAATGTATATGATATTACAGCCTGTTATATACCATGATAATGTATATGATATTACAGCCTGTTATATACCACGGTAATGTATATGATATTACAGCCTGTTATATAGCACGGTAATGTATATGATATTACAGCCTGTTATATACCATGATAATGTATATGATATTACAGTCTGTTATATACCATGATAATGTATATGATATTACAGCCTGTTATATACCATGATAATGTATATGATATTACAGCCTGTTATATACCATGATAATGTATATGATATTACAGTCTGTTATATACCACGATAATGTATATGATATTACAGCCTGTTATATACCATGATAATGTATATGATATTACAGCCTGTTATATACCATGGTAATGTATATGATATTACAGCCTGTTATATACCATGATAATGTATATGATATTACAGCCTGTTATATACCACGGTAATGTATATGATATTAGCCTGTTATATACCATGATAATGTATATGATATTACAGCCTGTTATATACCATGATAATGTATATGATATTACAGCCTGTTATATACCATGGTAATGTATATGATATTACAGCCTGTTATATACCATGATAATGTATATGATATTACAGCCTGTTATATACCACGGTAATGTATATGATATTACAGCCTGTTATATACCATGATAATGTATATGATATTACAGCCTGTTATATACCACAGTAATGTATATGATATTACAGCCTGTTATATACCACGGTAATGTATATGATATTACAGCCTGTTATATACCACGATAATGTATATGATATTACAGCCTGTTATATACCACGGTAATGTATATGATATTACAGCCTGTTATATAGCACGGTAATGTATATGATATTACAGCCTGTTATATACCATGATAATGTATATGATATTACAGTCTGTTATATACCATGATAATGTATATGATATTACAGCCTGTTATATACCATGATAATGTATATGATATTACAGCCTGTTATATACCATGATAATGTATATGATATTACAGTCTGTTATATACCACGATAATGTATATGATATTACAGCCTGTTATATACCATGATAATGTATATGATATTACAGCCTGTTATATACCATGATAATGTATATGATATTACAACCTGTTATATACCATGATAATGCATATGATATTACAGCCTGTTATATACCATGATAATGTATATGATATTACAGCCTGTTATATACCATGATAATGTATATGATATTCCAGTCTGTTATATACCATGATAATGTATATGATTTTACAGCCTGTTATATACCATGATAATGTATATGATATTACAGCCTGTTATATACCATGATAATGTATATGATATTACAGCCTGTTATATACCATGATAATGTATATGATATTACAGGCTGTTATATACCATGATAATGTATATGATATTACAGCCTGTTATATACCATGATAATGTATATGATATTACAGCCTGTTATATACCATGATAATGTATATGATATTACAGCCTGTTATATACCATGATAATGTATATGATATTACAGTCTGTTATATACCATGATAATGTATATGATATTACAGCCTGTTATATACCATGATAATGTATATGATATTACAGCCTGTTATATACCATGATAATGTATATGATATTACAGTCTGTTATATACCATGATAATGTATATGATATTACAGCCTGTTATATACCATGATAATGTATATGATATTACAGTCTGTTATATACCATGATAATGTATATGATATTACAGTCTGTTATATACCATGATAATGTATATGATATTACAGCCTGTTATATACCATGGTAATGTATATGATATTACAGCCTGTTATATACCATGATAATGTATATGATATTACAGCCTGTTATATACCATGATAATGTATATGATATTACAGCCTGTTATATATCATGATAATGCATATGATATTACAGCCTGTTATATACCATGATAATGTATATGATATTACAGTCTGTTATATACCATGATAATGTATATGATATTACAGCCTGTTATATACCATGGTAATGTATATGATATTACAGCCTGTTATATACCATGATAATGTATATGATATTACAGCCTGTTATATACCATGGTAATGTATATGATATTACAGCCTGTTATATACCATGATAATGTATATGATATTACAGCCTGTTATATACCATGATAATGTATATGATATTACAGCCTGTTATATACCATGATAATGTATATGATATTCCAGTCTGTTATATACCATGATAATGTATATGATATTACAGCTTGTTATATACCATGATAATGTATATGATATTCCAGTCTGTTATATACCATGATAATGTATATGATATTCCAGTCTGTTATATACCATGGTAATGTATATGATATTACAGTCTGTTATATACCATGATAATGTATATGATATTACAGCCTGTTATATACCATGATAATGTATATGATATTCCAGTCTGTTATATACCATGATAATGTATATGATATTACAGCCTGTTATATACCACGGTAATGTATATGATATTACAGCCTGTTATATACCACGGTAATGTATATGATATTACAGCCTGTTATATACCATGATAATGTATACGATATTCCAGTCTGTTATATACCATGATAATGTATATGATATTACAGCCTGTTATATACCACGGTAATGTATATGATATTACAGCCTGTTATATACCATGATAATGTATATGATATTACAGTCTGTTATATACCATGATAATGTATATACAGCCTGTTATATACCATGATAATGTATATGATATTCCAGTCTGTTATATACCATGATAATGTATATGATATTACAGCCTGTTATATACCATGATAATGTATATGATATTACAGCCTGTTATATATCATGATAATGTATATGATATTACAGCCTGTTATATACCATGATAATGTATATACATGTTATAGTTGTTCTGTTAGAGCCATCTCCATACAGTGTAAGGGGTTAAATAGCATACACATAGAACACATAGAAAATAACATTGACTTCAGTGGGGATCCCTGTTCTAGTAATCCTATTTCTATGGACAGAAGGGTTCCTACCTCGATAGTGATTCCCTCTCGCTCCAGAGAGTTAGAGTACTGACCCTGTGGGCCCCTGTGTGTGTCCCTCAGTGTGTGTCTCTCAGTGTGTGTCCCTCAGTGTGTGTCCCTCAGTGCGTGTCCCTCAGTGCGTGTCCCTCAGTGCGTGTCCCTCAGTGTGTGTCCCTCTGTGTGTGTCCCTCAGTGCGTGTCCCTCAGTGCGTGTCCCTCAGTGCGTGTCCCTCAGTGCGTGTCCCTCAGTGTGTGTCCCTCTGTGTGTGTCCCTCAGTGCGTGTCCCTCAGTGTGTGTCCCTCTGTGTGTGTCCCTCAGTGCGTGTCCCTCAGTGTGTGTCCCTCAGTGCGTGTCCCTCAGTGTGTGTCCCTCAGTGCGTGTCCCTCAGTGTGTGTCCCTCTGTGTGTGTCCCTCAGTGCGTGTCCCTCAGTGCGTGTCCCTCAGTGTGTGTCCCTCTGTGTGTGTCCCTCAGTGCGTGTCCCTCAGTGTGTGTCCCTCAGTGCGTGTCCCTCAGTGCGTGTCCCTCAGTGCGTGTCCCTCAGTGTGTGTCCCTCTGTGTGTGTCCCTCTGTGTGTGTCCCTCAGTGCGTGTCCCTCAGTGCGTGTCCCTCAGTGCGTGTCCCTCAGTGCGTGTCCCTCAGTGTGTGTCCCTCTGTGTGTGTCCCTCTGTGTGTGTCTCTCAGTGTGTGTCCCTCTGTGTGTGTCCCTCTGTGTGATGATGATGAACAGAGCGGAGACAGAAGGGTCGTACCTCCATGGTGATGCCCTCCTGCTCCAGACAGAGTCCCTCCCTGCTCTTCATCTTCTGAGGACTGTAGTAACTGCTCTCCACCTGCATCTCTGTCAACTGGTCTCACACACACACAGAGAGAGAGAGACAGAGAGAGACAGAGAGACAGAGAGACAGAGAGAGAGAGAGAGAGAGAGAGAGAGAGAGAGAGAGAGACAGAGAGAGAGAGAGAGAGAGACGAGAGAGAGAGAGAGAGAGACAGAGAGAGAGAGAGACAGAGAGAGAGAGAGAGACAGAGAGAGAGAGAGAGAGACAGAGAGAGAGAGACAGAGAGAGAGAGAGACAGAGAGAGACAGAGACAGAGAGAGACAGAGAGAGAGAGAGAGAGAGAGAGACAGCGAGAGAGAGAGAGAGAGACAGAGAGACAGAGAGACAGAGAGAGAGACAGAGAGACAGAGAGAGAGGAAACATGGTTGATATAAATAAAGTCAACATCCTTCTCTTTGGGACGTCACAGAACAAGGCCCTGGAGAGCTGAATACTTCACTATAAACACCAGAATATCAGAGACAAACAGAGAGACACCAAGGAGAGAGAGGGAGGGAGGGAGAGTCTGGTCAGGGGAGAGAGAGAGAGAGGGGGGGTAAGGAGAGTCTGGTCAGGGGGAGAGAGAGAGAGAGGGAGGTAAGGAGAGTCTGGTCAGGGGGAGAGAGAGAAGAGAGGAGGGGGAGAGAGAGTCTGGTCAGGGGGAGAGAGAGTCGGGTCAGGGTGGAGAGAGAGAGAGAGGGAGGTAAGGAGAGTCTGGTCAGGGGGAGAGAGAGGAGAGGAGGGGGAGAGAGAGTCTGGTCAGGGGGGAGAGAGAGGAGAGGAGGGGGAGAGAGAGTCTGGTCAGGGGGAGAGAGAGGAGAGGAGGGGGAGAGGAGAGTCTGGTCAGGGGGAGAGAGAGGAGAGGGGGAGAGAGAGTCTGGTCAGGGGGGAGAGAGAGGAGAGTCTGGCCAGGGGAGAGAGAGAGGTGTGATGGCTGGCCAGGGGGAGAGAGAGGGGTGATGGCTGGCCAGGGGAGAGAGAGGGGTGATGGTTGGCCAGGGGGGAGAGAGAGGTGTGATGGTTGGCCAGGGGGAGAGAGAGGTGTGATGGTTGGCCAGGGGGGAGAGAGGTGTGATGGTTGGCCAGGGGGAGAGAGAGGTGTGATGGTTGGCCAGGGGGAGAGAGAGGGGTGATGGCTGGCCAGGGGGAGAGAGAGGTGTGATGGCTGGCCAGGGGAGAGAGAGGTGTGATGGTTGGCCAGGGGGAGAGAGAGGGGTGATGGCTGGCCAGGGGGGAGAGAGAGGGGTGATGGCTGGCCAGGGGGAGAGAGAGGTGTGATGGCTGGCCAGGGGGGAGAGAGGTCTGATGGCTGACCAGGGGGAGAGAGGTATGATGGCTGGCCAGGGGGAGAGAGGTATGATGGCTGGCCAGGGGGAGAGAGGTATGATGGCTGGCCAGGGGGAGAGAGGTATGATGGCTGGCCAGGGGAGAGAGAGGGGTGATGGCGTGCCAGGGGAGAGAGAGGGGTGATGGCTGGCCAGGGGGAGAGAGAGGTATGATGGCTGGCCAGGGGGAGAGAGGTGTGATGGCTGGCCAGGGGGAGAGAGAGGGGTGATGGCGTGCCAGGGGAGAGAGAGGGGTGATGGCTGGCCAGGGGGGAGAGAGAGGGGTGATGGCTGGCCAGGGGGAGAGAGAGGTGTGATGGCTGGCCAGGGGGAGAGAGGTCTGATGGCTGACCAGGGGGAGAGAGGTATGATGGCTGGCCAGGGGGAGAGAGGTATGATGGCTGGCCAGGGGGAGAGAGGTATGATGGCTGGCCAGGGGGAGAGAGGTATGATGGCTGGCCAGGGGGAGAGAGGTGTGATGGCTGGCCAGGGGAGAGAGAGAGGGGTGATGGCGTGCCAGGGGGGAGAGAGAGGGGTGATGGCTGGCCAGGGGGAGAGAGAGGTATGATGGCTGGCCAGGGGGAGAGAGGTGTGATGGCTGGCCAGGGGCGAGAGAGAGGGGTGATGGCGTGCCAGGGGAGAGAGAGGGGTGATGGTTGGCCAGGGGGAGAGAGAGGGGTGATGGTTGGCCAGGGGAGAGAGAGGGGGTGATGGCTGGCCAGGGGAGAGAGAGGGGTGATGGCTGGCCAGGGGAGAGAGAGGTGTGATGGCTGGCCAGGGGGGAGAGAGAGGGGTGATGGCTGGCCAGGGGGGAGAGAGAGGTGTGATGGCTGGCTGGGTGTAGCTCAGTCCCACCGTTTCAACTGTAACACAGGAAGCAGCTGCAGGTTAGAACAGACTGGAGCAGCTGCACCTTATTATACTACTGATGGAACCTCCTTCCTCTTCCCCTCTCTTCTCCTCCCTCCGTTCTCTGATCTCCCCCTCTTTCCCTCTCTTCTCCTCCCTCTTTCCCTCTCTTCTCCTCCCTCTCTTTCCCTCTCTTCTCCTCCCTCTGATCTCTGATATCCCTCTCTTTCCCTCTTTTCTCCTCCCTCTCTTTCCCTTTCTTCTCCTCCCTCTCTTTCCCTCTCTTCTCCTCTCTCCGATCTCTGATATCCCTCTGTTCTCCTCCCTCTCCTTTCCTCGTTCCGTCGGTTTAATCACGTGCAGGGAAAAACCGTCGCAAGCCTTCCCAGCAACCCCCGGGAAATGGCAGCAAGCAACAAGGACCGTTCTGAAAGAGTGAGAGAGCGATTTGTTTCACCACGTCAACGCTGAACCTAGCTCTCTGAGCTAACGTAGCAGGACTCTGACTGTACCTGGGTCTATAACAATACAGTAACAGGATGGAGCTAGCGTAGCAGGACTCTGACTGTACCTGGGTCTATAACAATACAGTAACAGGATGGAGCTAGCGTAGCAGGACTCTGACTGTACCTGGGTCTGTAACAATACAGTAACAGGATGGAGCTAGCGTAGCAGGACTCTGACTGTACCTGGGTCTATAACAATACAGTAACAGGATGGAGCTAGCGTAGCAGGACTCTGCTGACTGTACCTGGGTCTATAACAATACAGTAACAGGATGGAGCTAGCGTAGCAGGACTCTGACTGTACCTGGGTCTGTAACAATACAGTAACAGGATGGAGCTAGCGTAGCAGGACTCTGACTGTACCTGGGTCTATAACAATACAGTAACAGGATGGAGCTAGCGTAGCAGGACTCTGCTGACTGTACCTGGGTCTGTAACAATACAGTAACAGCATGGAGCTAGCGTAGCAGGACTCTGCTGACTGTACCTGGGTCTATAACAATACAGTAACAGGATGGAGCTAGCGTAGCAGGACTCTGCTGACTGTACCTGGGTCTGTAACAATACAGTAACAGGATGGAGCTAGCGTAGCAGGACTCTGCTGACTGTACCTGGGTCTGTAACAATACAGTAACAGGATGGAGCTAGCGTAGCAGGACTCTGACTGTACCTGGGTCTGTAACAATACAGTAACAGGATGGAGCTAGCGTAGCAGGACTCTGCTGACTGTACCTGGGTCTATAACAATACAGTAACAGCATGGAGCTAGCGTAGCAGGACTCTGACTGTACCTGGGTCTGTAACAATACAGTAACAGGATGGAGCTAGCGTAGCAGGACTCTGACTGTACCTGGGTCTGTAACAATACAGTAACAGGATGGAGCTAGCGTAGCAGGACTCTGCTGACTGTACCTGGGTCTGTAACAATACAGTAACAGGATGGAGCTAGCGTAGCAGGACTCTGCTGACTGTACCTGGGTCTATAACAATACAGTAACAGGATGGAGCTAGCGTAGCAGGACTCTGACTGTACCTGGGTCTGTAACAATACAGTAACAGGATGGAGCTAGCGTAGCAGGACTCTGCTGACTGTACCTGGGTCTGTAACAATACAGTAACAGCATGGAGCTAGCGTAGCAGGACTCTGACTGTACCTGGGTCTATAACAATACAGTAACAGCATGGAGCTAACGTAGCAGGACTCTGACTGTACCTGGGTCTGTAACAATACAGTAACAGGATGGAGCTAGCGTAGCAGGACTCTGACTGTACCTGGGTCTGTAACAATACAGTAACAGGATGGAGCTAGCGTAGCAGGACTCTGACTGTACCTGGGTCTATAACAATACATTAACAGGATGGAGCTAGCGTAGCAGGACTCTGACTGTACCTGGGTCTATAACAATACAGTAACAGGATGGAGCTAGCGTAGCAGGACTCTGACTGTACCTGGGTCTGTAACAATACAGTAACAGGATGGAGCTAGCGTAGCAGGACTCTGACTGTACCTGGGTCTGTAACAATACAGTAACAGGATGGAGCTAGCGTAGCAGGACTCTGACTGTACCTGGGTCTGTAACAATACAGTAACAGGATGGAGCTAGCGTAGCAGGACTCTGACTGTACCTGGGTCTGTAACAATACAGTAACAGGATGGAGCTAGCGTAGCAGGACTCTGACTGTACCTGGGTCTGTAACAATACAGTAACAGGATGGAGCTAGCGTAGCAGGACTCTGACTGTACCTGGGTCTGTAACAATACAGTAACAGGATGGAGCTAGCGTAGCAGGACTCTGACTGTACCTGGGTCTGTAACAATACAGTAACAGGATGGAGCTAGCGTAGCAGGACTCTGACTGTACCTGGGTCTGTAACAATACAGTAACAGCATGGAGCTAGCGTAGCAGGACTCTGACTGTACCTGGGTCTGTAACAATACAGTAACAGGATGGAGCTAGCGTAGCAGGACTCTGCTGACTGTACCTGGGTCTGTAACAATACAGTAACAGGATGGAGCTAGCGTAGCAGGACTCTGACTGTACCTGGGTCTGTAACAATACAGTAACAGGATGGAGCTAGCGTAGCAGGACTCTGACTGTACCTGGGTCTGTAACAATACAGTAACAGGATGGAGCTAGCGTAGCAGGACTCTGCTGACTGTACCTGGGTCTATAACAATACAGTAACAGGACGGAGCTAGCGTAGCAGGACTCTGCTGACTGTACCTGGGTCTGTAACAATACAGTAACAGGACGGAGCTAGCGTAGCAGGACTCTGCTGACTGTACCTGGGTCTGTAACAATACAGTAACAGGATGGAGCTAGCGTAGCAGGACTCTGCTGACTGTACCTGGGTCTGTAACAATACAGTAACAGGACGGAGCTAGCGTAGCAGGACTCTGCTGACTGTACCTGGGTCTGTAACAATACAGTAACAGGATGGAGCTAGCGTAGCAGGACTCTGACTGTACCTGGGTCTGTAACAATACAGTAACAGGATGGAGCTAGCGTAGCAGGACTCTGACTGTACCTGGGTCTGTAACAATACAGTAACAGCATGGAGCTAGCGTAGCAGGACTGACTGTACCTGGGTCTGTAACAATACAGTAACAGGATGGAGCTAGCGTAGCAGGACTCTGCTGACTGTACCTGGGTCTGTAACAATACAGTAACAGGATGGAGCTAGCGTAGCAGGACTCTGACTGTACCTGGGTCTGTAACAATACAGTAACAGGATGGAGCTAGCGTAGCAGGACTCTGACTGTACCTGGGTCTATAACAATACAGTAACAGGATGGAGCTAGCGTAGCAGGACTCTGCTGACTGTACCTGGGTCTGTAACAATACAGTAACAGGATGGAGCTAGCGTAGCAGGACTCTGCTGACTGTACCTGGGTCTGTAACAATACAGTAACAGGATGGAGCTAGCGTAGCAGGACTCTGACTGTACCTGGGTCTGTAACAATACAGTAACAGGATGGAGCTAGCGTAGCAGGACTCTGCTGACTGTACCTGGGTCTGTAACAATACAGTAACAGGATGGAGCTAGCGTAGCAGGACTGACTGTACCTGGGTCTGTAACAATACAGTAACAGGATGGAGCTAGCGTAGCAGGACTCTGCTGACTGTACCTGGGTCTGTAACAATACAGTAACAGCATGGAGCTAGCGTAGCAGGACTCTGACTGTACCTGGGTCTGTAACAATACAGTAACAGGATGGAGCTAGCGTAGCAGGACTCTGACTGTACCTGGGTCTATAACAATACAGTAACAGGATGGAGCTAGCGTAGCAGGACCCTGCTGACTGTACCTGGGTCTGTAACAATACAGTAACAGGATGGAGCTAGCGTAGCAGGACTCTGACTGTACCTGGGTCTGTAACAATACAGTAACAGGATGGAGCTAGCGTAGCAGGACTCTGCTGACTGTACCTGGGTCTGTAACAATACAGTAACAGGATGGAGCTAGCGTAGCAGGACTCTGACTGTACCTGGGTCTATAACAATACAGTAACAGGATGGAGCTAGCGTAGCAGGACTCTGCTGACTGTACCTGGGTCTGTAACAATACAGTAACAGCATGGAGCTAGCGTAGCAGGACTCTGCTGACTGTACCTGGGTCTGTAACAATACAGTAACAGGATGGAGCTAGCGTAGCAGGACTCTGACTGTACCTGGGTCTGTAACAATACAGTAACAGGATGGAGCTAGCGTAGCAGGACTCTGACTGTACCTGGGTCTATAACAATACAGTAACAGGATGGAGCTAGCGTAGCAGGACTCTGCTGACTGTACCTGGGTCTGTAACAATACAGTAACAGGATGGAGCTAGCGTAGCAGGACTCTGCTGACTGTACCTGGGTCTGTAACAATACAGTAACAGCATGGAGCTAGCGTAGCAGGACTCTGCTGACTGTACCTGGGTCTGTAACAATACAGTAACAGGATGGAGCTAGCGTAGCAGGACTCTGCTGACTGTACCTGGGTCTGTAACAATACAGTAACAGGATGGAGCTAGCGTAGCAGGACTCTGACTGTACCTGGGTCTGTAACAATACAGTAACAGGATGGAGCTAGCGTAGCAGGACTCTCTGACTGTACCTGGGTCTGTAACAATACAGTAACAGGATGGAGCTAGCGTAGCAGGACTCTGACTGTACCTGGGTCTGTAACAATACAGTAACAGGATGGAGCTAGCGTAGCAGGACTCTGCTGACTGTACCTGGGTCTGTAACAATACAGTAACAGGATGGAGCTAGCGTAGCAGGACTCTGCTGACTGTACCTGGGTCTGTAACAATACAGTAACAGGATGGAGCTAGCGTAGCAGGACTTCTGACTGTACCTGGGTCTGTAACAATACAGTAACAGGATGGAGCTAGCGTAGCAGGACTCTGCTGACTGTACCTGGGTCTGTAACAATACAGTAACAGGATGGAGCTAGCGTAGCAGGACTCTGACTGTACCTGGGTCTGTAACAATACAGTAACAGGATGGAGCTAGCGTAGCAGGACTCTGCTGACTGTACCTGGGTCTGTAACAATACAGTAACAGGATGGAGCTAGCGTAGCAGGACTCTGCTGACTGTACCTGGGTCTGTAACAATACAGTAACAGGATGGAGCTAGCGTAGCAGGACTCTGACTGTACCTGGGTCTGTAACAATACAGTAACAGGATGGAGCTAGCGTAGCAGGACTCTGACTGTACCTGGGTCTGTAACAATACAGTAACAGGATGGAGCTAGCGTAGCAGGACTCTGACTGTACCTGGGTCTGTAACAATACAGTAACAGGATGGAGCTAGCGTAGCAGGACTCTGCTGACTGTACCTGGGTCTGTAACAATACAGTAACAGGATGGAGCTAGCGTAGCAGGACTCTGACTGTACCTGGGTCTGTAACAATACAGTAACAGGATGGAGCTAGCGTAGCAGGACTCTGCTGACTGTACCTGGGTCTGTAACAATACAGTAACAGGATGGAGCTAGCGTAGCAGGACTCTGCTGACTGTACCTGGGTCTGTAACAATACAGTAACAGGATGGAGCTAGCGTAGCAGGACTCTGCTGACTGTACCTGGGTCTGTAACAATACAGTAACAGGATGGAGCTAGCGTAGCAGGACTTGCTGACTGTACCTGGGTCTGTAACAATACAGTAACAGGATGGAGCTAGCGTAGCAGGACTCTGACTGTACCTGGGTCTGTAACAATACAGTAACAGGATGGAGCTAGCGTAGCAGGACTCTGCTGACTGTACCTGGGTCTGTAACAATACAGTAACAGGATGGAGCTAGCGTAGCAGGACTCTGCTGACTGTACCTGGGTCTGTAACAATACAGTAACAGGATGGAGCTAGCGTAGCAGGACTCTGCTGACTGTACCTGGGTCTGTAACAATACAGTAACAGGATGGAGCTAGCGTAGCAGGACTCTGACTGTACCTGGGTCTGTAACAATACAGTAACAGGATGGAGCTAGCGTAGCAGGACTCGCTGACTGTACCTGGGTCTGTAACAATACAGTAACAGGATGGAGCTAGCGTAGCAGGACTCTGCTGACTGTACCTGGGTCTGTAACAATACAGTAACAGGATGGAGCTAGCGTAGCAGGACTCTGCTGACTGTACCTGGGTCTGTAACAATACAGTAACAGGATGGAGCTAGCGTAGCAGGACTCGCTGACTGTACCTGGGTCTGTAACAATACAGTAACAGGATGGAGCTAGCGTAGCAGGACTCTGCTGACTGTACCTGGGTCTGTAACAATACAGTAACAGGATGGAGCTAGCGTAGCAGGACTCGCTGACTGTACCTGGGTCTGTAACAATACAGTAACAGGATGGAGCTAGCGTAGCAGGACTCTGACTGTACCTGGGTCTGTAACAATACAGTAACAGGATGGAGCTAGCGTAGCAGGACTCTGACTGTACCTGGGTCTGTAACAATACAGTAACAGGATGGAGCTAGCGTAGCAGGACTCTGCTGACTGTACCTGGGTCTGTAACAATACAGTAACAGGATGGAGCTAGCGTAGCAGGACTCTGCTGACTGTACCTGGGTCTGTAACAATACAGTAACAGGATGGAGCTAGCGTAGCAGGACTCTGCTGACTGTACCTGGGTCTGTAACAATACAGTAACAGGATGGAGCTAGCGTAGCAGGACTCTGACTGTACCTGGGTCTGTAACAATACAGTAACAGGATGGAGCTAGCGTAGCAGGACTCTGACTGTACCTGGGTCTGTAACAATACAGTAACAGGATGGAGCTAGCGTAGCAGGACTCCTGACTGTACCTGGGTCTGTAACAATACAGTAACAGGATGGAGCTAGCGTAGCAGGACTCTGACTGTACCTGGGTCTGTAACAATACAGTAACAGGATGGAGCTAGCGTAGCAGGACTCTGACTGTACCTGGGTCTGTAACAATACAGTAACAGGATGGAGCTAGCGTAGCAGGACTCTGCTGACTGTACCTGGGTCTGTAACAATACAGTAACAGGATGGAGCTAGCGTAGCAGGACTCTGCTGACTGTACCTGGGTCTGTAACAATACAGTAACAGGATGGAGCTAGCGTAGCAGGACTTCTGACTGTACCTGGGTCTGTAACAATACAGTAACAGGATGGAGCTAGCGTAGCAGGACTCTGACTGTACCTGGGTCTGTAACAATACAGTAACAGGATGGAGCTAGCGTAGCAGGACTCTGCTGACTGTACCTGGGTCTGTAACAATACAGTAACAGGATGGAGCTAGCGTAGCAGGACTCTGACTGTACCTGGGTCTGTAACAATACAGTAACAGGATGGAGCTAGCGTAGCAGGACTCTGACTGTACCTGGGTCTGTAACAATACAGTAACAGGATGGAGCTAGCGTAGCAGGACTCTGACTGTACCTGGGTCTGTAACAATACAGTAACAGGACGGAGCTAGCGTAGCAGGACTCTGACTGTACCTGGGTCTGTAACAATACAGTAACAGGATGGAGCTAGCGTAGCAGGACTCTGACTGTACCTGGGTCTGTAACAATACAGTAACAGGATGGAGCTAGCGTAGCAGGACTCTGACTGTACCTGGGTCTGTAACAATACAGTAACAGGATGGAGCTAGCGTAGCAGGACTCTGACTGTACCTGGGTCTGTAACAATACAGTAACAGGATGGAGCTAGCGTAGCAGGACTCTGACTGTACCTGGGTCTGTAACAATACAGTAACAGGATGGAGCTAGCGTAGCAGGACTCTGCTGACTGTACCTGGGTCTGTAACAATACAGTAACAGGATGGAGCTAGCGTAGCAGGACTTCTGACTGTACCTGGGTCTGTAACAATACAGTAACAGGATGGAGCTAGCGTAGCAGGACTCTGACTGTACCTGGGTCTGTAACAATACAGTAACAGGATGGAGCTAGCGTAGCAGGACTCTCTGACTGTACCTGGGTCTGTAACAATACAGTAACAGGACGGAGCTAGCGTAGCAGGACTCTGACTGTACCTGGGTCTGTAACAATACAGTAACAGGATGGAGCTAGCGTAGCAGGACTCTGACTGTACCTGGGTCTGTAACAATACAGTAACAGGATGGAGCTAGCGTAGCAGGACCTCTGACTGTACCTGGGTCTGTAACAATACAGTAACAGGATGGAGCTAGCGTAGCAGGACTCGCTGACTGTACCTGGGTCTGTAACAATACAGTAACAGGATGGAGCTAGCGTAGCAGGACTCTGACTGTACCTGGGTCTGTAACAATACAGTAACAGGATGGAGCTAGCGTAGCAGGACTTGCTGACTGTACCTGGGTCTGTAACAATACAGTAACAGGATGGAGCTAGCGTAGCAGGACTCTGCTGACTGTACCTGGGTCTGTAACAATACAGTAACAGGATGGAGCTAGCGTAGCAGGACTCTGACTGTACCTGGGTCTATAACAATACAGTAACAGGATGGAGCTAGCGTAGCAGGACTCTGACGCTGACCTGGGTCTATAACAATACAGTAACAGGATGGAGCTAGCGTAGCAGGACTCTGCTGACTGTACCTGGGTCTGTAACAATACAGTAACAGGATGGAGCTAGCGTAGCAGGACTCTGACTGTACCTGGGTCTGTAACAATACAGTAACAGGATGGAGCTAGCGTAGCAGGACTCTGACTGTACCTGGGTCTGTAACAATACAGTAACAGGATGGAGCTAGCGTAGCAGGACTCTCTGACTGTACCTGGGTCTGTAACAATACAGTAACAGGATGGAGCTAGCGTAGCAGGACTCTGACTGTACCTGGGTCTGTAACAATACAGTAACAGGATGGAGCTAGCGTAGCAGGACTCTGACTGTACCTGGGTCTGTAACAATACAGTAACAGGATGGAGCTAGCGTAGCAGGACTCGCTGACTGTACCTGGGTCTGTAACAATACAGTAACAGGATGGAGCTAGCGTAGCAGGACTCTGACTGTACCTGGGTCTGTAACAATACAGTAACAGGATGGAGCTAGCGTAGCAGGACTCTGACTGTACCTGGGTCTGTAACAATACAGTAACAGGATGGAGCTAGCGTAGCAGGACTCTGCTGACTGTACCTGGGTCTGTAACAATACAGTAACAGGATGGAGCTAGCGTAGCAGGACTGCTGACTGTACCTGGGTCTGTAACAATACAGTAACAGGATGGAGCTAGCGTAGCAGGACTCTGACTGTACCTGGGTCTATAACAATACAGTAACAGGATGGAGCTAGCGTAGCAGGACTCTGACTGTACCTGGGTCTGTAACAATACAGTAACAGGATGGAGCTAGCGTAGCAGGACTCTGACTGTACCTGGGTCTGTAACAATACAGTAACAGGATGGAGCTAGCGTAGCAGGACTCTGACTGTACCTGGGTCTGTAACAATACAGTAACAGGATGGAGCTAGCGTAGCAGGACTCTGACTGTACCTGGGTCTGTAACAATACAGTAACAGGATGGAGCTAGCGTAGCAGGACTCTGCTGACTGTACCTGGGTCTGTAACAATACAGTAACAGGATGGAGCTAGCGTAGCAGGACTCTGCTGACTGTACCTGGGTCTGTAACAATACAGTAACAGGATGGAGCTAGCGTAGCAGGACTCTCTGACTGTACCTGGGTCTGTAACAATACAGTAACAGGATGGAGCTAGCGTAGCAGGACTCCTGACTGTACCTGGGTCTGTAACAATACAGTAACAGGATGGAGCTAGCGTAGCAGGACTCCTGACTGTACCTGGGTCTGTAACAATACAGTAACAGGATGGAGCTAGCGTAGCAGGACTCTGACTGTACCTGGGTCTGTAACAATACAGTAACAGGATGGAGCTAGCGTAGCAGGACTCTGCTGACTGTACCTGGGTCTGTAACAATACAGTAACAGGATGGAGCTAGCGTAGCAGGACTCTGACTGTACCTGGGTCTGTAACAATACAGTAACAGGATGGAGCTAGCGTAGCAGGACTGCTGACTGTACCTGGGTCTGTAACAATACAGTAACAGGATGGAGCTAGCGTAGCAGGACTCTGCTGACTGTACCTGGGTCTGTAACAATACAGTAACAGGATGGAGCTAGCGTAGCAGGACTCGCTGACTGTACCTGGGTCTATAACAATACAGTAACAGGATGGAGCTAGCGTAGCAGGACTCTGACTGTACCTGGGTCTGTAACAATACAGTAACAGGATGGAGCTAGCGTAGCAGGACTCTGCTGACTGTACCTGGGTCTATAACAATACAGTAACAGGATGGAGCTAGCGTAGCAGGACTTCTGACTGTACCTGGGTCTGTAACAATACAGTAACAGGATGGAGCTAGCGTAGCAGGACTCTGACTGTACCTGGGTCTATAACAATACAGTAACAGGATGGAGCTAGCGTAGCAGGACTCTGCTGACTGTACCTGGGTCTGTAACAATACAGTAACAGGATGGAGCTAGCGTAGCAGGACTCTGACTGTACCTGGGTCTGTAACAATACAGTAACAGGATGGAGCTAGCGTAGCAGGACTCTGACTGTACCTGGGTCTGTAACAATACAGTAACAGGATGGAGCTAGCGTAGCAGGACTCTGCTGACTGTACCTGGGTCTGTAACAATACAGTAACAGGATGGAGCTAGCGTAGCAGGACTCTGACTGTACCTGGGTCTGTAACAATACAGTAACAGGATGGAGCTAGCGTAGCAGGACTCGCTGACTGTACCTGGGTCTATAACAATACAGTAACAGGATGGAGCTAGCGTAGCAGGACTCGCTGACTGTACCTGGGTCTATAACAATACAGTAACAGGATGGAGCTAGCGTAGCAGGACTCTGACTGTACCTGGGTCTGTAACAATACAGTAACAGGATGGAGCTAGCGTAGCAGGACTCTGACTGTACCTGGGTCTGTAACAATACAGTAACAGGATGGAGCTAGCGTAGCAGGACTCTGCTGACTGTACCTGGGTCTGTAACAATACAGTAACAGGATGGAGCTAGCGTAGCAGGACTGCTGACTGTACCTGGGTCTGTAACAATACAGTAACAGGATGGAGCTAGCGTAGCAGGACTCTGACTGTACCTGGGTCTGTAACAATACAGTAACAGGATGGAGCTAGCGTAGCAGGACTCTGACTGTACCTGGGTCTGTAACAATACAGTAACAGGATGGAGCTAGCGTAGCAGGACTCTGACTGTACCTGGGTCTGTAACAATACAGTAACAGGATGGAGCTAGCGTAGCAGGACTCTGCTGACTGTACCTGGGTCTGTAACAATACAGTAACAGGATGGAGCTAGCGTAGCAGGACTCTGCTGACTGTACCTGGGTCTGTAACAATACAGTAACAGGATGGAGCTAGCGTAGCAGGACTCTGACTGTACCTGGGTCTGTAACAATACAGTAACAGGATGGAGCTAGCGTAGCAGGACTCTGACTGTACCTGGGTCTGTAACAATACAGTAACAGGATGGAGCTAGCGTAGCAGGACTCTGACTGTACCTGGGTCTGTAACAATACAGTAACAGGATGGAGCTAGCGTAGCAGGACTCTGCTGACTGTACCTGGGTCTGTAACAATACAGTAACAGGATGGAGCTAGCGTAGCAGGACTCTGACTGTACCTGGGTCTATAACAATACAGTAACAGGATGGAGCTAGCGTAGCAGGACTCTGACTGTACCTGGGTCTGTAACAATACAGTAACAGGATGGAGCTAGCGTAGCAGGACTCTGACTGTACCTGGGTCTGTAACAATACAGTAACAGGATGGAGCTAGCGTAGCAGGACTCTGACTGTACCTGGGTCTGTAACAATACAGTAACAGGATGGAGCTAGCGTAGCAGGACTCTGCTGACTGTACCTGGGTCTGTAACAATACAGTAACAGGATGGAGCTAGCGTAGCAGGACTCTCTGACTGTACCTGGGTCTGTAACAATACAGTAACAGGATGGAGCTAGCGTAGCAGGACTCTGACTGTACCTGGGTCTGTAACAATACAGTAACAGGATGGAGCTAGCGTAGCAGGACTCTGACTGTACCTGGGTCTGTAACAATACAGTAACAGGATGGAGCTAGCGTAGCAGGACTGCTGACTGTACCTGGGTCTGTAACAATACAGTAACAGGATGGAGCTAGCGTAGCAGGACTCTGCTGACTGTACCTGGGTCTGTAACAATACAGTAACAGGATGGAGCTAGCGTAGCAGGACTCTGACTGTACCTGGGTCTGTAACAATACAGTAACAGGATGGAGCTAGCGTAGCAGGACTCTGACTGTACCTGGGTCTGTAACAATACAGTAACAGCATGGAGCTAGCGTAGCAGGACTCTGACTGTACCTGGGTCTGTAACAATACAGTAACAGGATGGAGCTAGCGTAGCAGGACTCTGACTGTACCTGGGTCTGTAACAATACAGTAACAGGATGGAGCTAGCGTAGCAGGACTCTGACTGTACCTGGGTCTGTAACAATACAGTAACAGGATGGAGCTAGCGTAGCAGGACTCTGACTGTACCTGGGTCTGTAACAATACAGTAACAGGATGGAGCTAGCGTAGCAGGACTCTGACTGTACCTGGGTCTGTAACAATACAGTAACAGGATGGAGCTAGCGTAGCAGGACTCTGACTGTACCTGGGTCTATAACAATACAGTAACAGGATGGAGCTAGCGTAGCAGGACTCTGACTGTACCTGGGTCTGTAACAATACAGTAACAGGATGGAGCTAGCGTAGCAGGACTCTGACTGTACCTGGGTCTGTAACAATACATAACAGGATGGAGCTAGCGTAGCAGGACTCCTGACTGTACCTGGGTCTGTAACAATACAGTAACAGGATGGAGCTAGCGTAGCAGGACTCCTGACTGTACCTGGGTCTGTAACAATACAGTAACAGGATGGAGCTAGCGTAGCAGGACTCTGCTGACTGTACCTGGGTCTGTAACAATACAGTAACAGGATGGAGCTAGCGTAGCAGGACTCTGACTGTACCTGGGTCTGTAACAATACAGTAACAGGATGGAGCTAGCGTAGCAGGATCTCTGACTGTACCTGGGTCTGTAACAATACAGTAACAGGATGGAGCTAGCGTAGCAGGACTCCTGACTGTACCTGGGTCTGTAACAATACAGTAACAGGATGGAGCTAGCGTAGCAGGACTCTGACTGTACCTGGGTCTGTAACAATACAGTAACAGGATGGAGCTAGCGTAGCAGGACTCTGACTGTACCTGGGTCTGTAACAATACAGTAACAGGATGGAGCTAGCGTAGCAGGACTCTGACTGTACCTGGGTCTGTAACAATACAGTAACAGGATGGAGCTAGCGTAGCAGGACTCCTGACTGTACCTGGGTCTGTAACAATACAGTAACAGGATGGAGCTAGCGTAGCAGGACTCTGACTGTACCTGGGTCTGTAACAATACAGTAACAGGATGGAGCTAGCGTAGCAGGACTCTGACTGTACCTGGGTCTGTAACAATACAGTAACAGGATGGAGCTAGCGTAGCAGGACTCTGACTGTACCTGGGTCTGTAACAATACAGTAACAGGATGGAGCTAGCGTAGCAGGACTCTGACTGTACCTGGGTCTGTAACAATACAGTAACAGGATGGAGCTAGCGTAGCAGGACTCTGACTGTACCTGGGTCTGTAACAATACAGTAACAGGATGGAGCTAGCGTAGCAGGACTCTGACTGTACCTGGGTCTGTAACAATACAGTAACAGGATGGAGCTAGCGTAGCAGGACTCTGACTGTACCTGGGTCTGTAACAATACAGTAACAGGATGGAGCTAGCGTAGCAGGACTCTGCTGACTGTACCTGGGTCTGTAACAATACAGTAACAGGATGGAGCTAGCGTAGCAGGACTCTGCTGACTGTACCTGGGTCTGTAACAATACAGTAACAGGATGGAGCTAGCGTAGCAGGACTCTGCTGACTGTACCTGGGTCTGTAACAATACAGTAACAGGATGGAGCTAGCGTAGCAGGACTCCTGACTGTACCTGGGTCTGTAACAATACAGTAACAGGATGGAGCTAGCGTAGCAGGACTCTGACTGTACCTGGGTCTGTAACAATACAGTAACAGGATGGAGCTAGCGTAGCAGGACTCCTGACTGTACCTGGGTCTGTAACAATACAGTAACAGGATGGAGCTAGCGTAGCAGGACTCGCTGACTGTACCTGGGTCTGTAACAATACAGTAACAGGATGGAGCTAGCGTAGCAGGACTCTGACTGTACCTGGGTCTGTAACAATACAGTAACAGGATGGAGCTAGCGTAGCAGGACTCCTGACTGTACCTGGGTCTGTAACAATACAGTAACAGGATGGAGCTAGCGTAGCAGGACTCTGACTGTACCTGGGTCTGTAACAATACAGTAACAGGATGGAGCTAGCGTAGCAGGACTCTGACTGTACCTGGGTCTGTAACAATACAGTAACAGGATGGAGCTAGCGTAGCAGGACTCTGCTGACTGTACCTGGGTCTGTAACAATACAGTAACAGGATGGAGCTAGCGTAGCAGGACTCTGACTGTACCTGGGTCTATAACAATACAGTAACAGGATGGAGCTAGCGTAGCAGGACTCTGCTGACTGTACCTGGGTCTGTAACAATACAGTAACAGGATGGAGCTAGCGTAGCAGGACTCTGACTGTACCTGGGTCTGTAACAATACAGTAACAGGATGGAGCTAGCGTAGCAGGACCTGCTGACTGTACCTGGGTCTGTAACAATACAGTAACAGGATGGAGCTAGCGTAGCAGGACTCTGCTGACTGTACCTGGGTCTGTAACAATACAGTAACAGGATGGAGCTAGCGTAGCAGGACTCTGACTGTACCTGGGTCTGTAACAATACAGTAACAGGATGGAGCTAGCGTAGCAGGACTCTGACTGTACCTGGGTCTGTAACAATACAGTAACAGGATGGAGCTAGCGTAGCAGGACTCTGACTGTACCTGGGTCTGTAACAATACAGTAACAGGATGGAGCTAGCGTAGCAGGACTCTGACTGTACCTGGGTCTGTAACAATACAGTAACAGGATGGAGCTAGCGTAGCAGGACTCTCTGACTGTACCTGGGTCTGTAACAATACAGTAACAGGATGGAGCTAGCGTAGCAGGACTCCTGACTGTACCTGGGTCTGTAACAATACAGTAACAGGATGGAGCTAGCGTAGCAGGACTCTGACTGTACCTGGGTCTGTAACAATACAGTAACAGGATGGAGCTAGCGTAGCAGGACTCTGCTGACTGTACCTGGGTCTGTAACAATACAGTAACAGGATGGAGCTAGCGTAGCAGGACTCTGCTGACTGTACCTGGGTCTGTAACAATACAGTAACAGGATGGAGCTAGCGTAGCAGGACTCGCTGACTGTACCTGGGTCTGTAACAATACAGTAACAGGATGGAGCTAGCGTAGCAGGACTCTCTGACTGTACCTGGGTCTGTAACAATACAGTAACAGGATGGAGCTAGCGTAGCAGGACTCTGACTGTACCTGGGTCTGTAACAATACAGTAACAGGATGGAGCTAGCGTAGCAGGACTCTGCTGACTGTACCTGGGTCTGTAACAATACAGTAACAGGATGGAGCTAGCGTAGCAGGACTCGCTGACTGTACCTGGGTCTATAACAATACAGTAACAGGATGGAGCTAGCGTAGCAGGACTCGCTGACTGTACCTGGGTCTGTAACAATACAGTAACAGGATGGAGCTAGCGTAGCAGGACTCTGACTGTACCTGGGTCTGTAACAATACAGTAACAGGATGGAGCTAGCGTAGCAGGACTCTGACTGTACCTGGGTCTGTAACAATACAGTAACAGGATGGAGCTAGCGTAGCAGGACTCTGACTGTACCTGGGTCTGTAACAATACAGTAACAGGATGGAGCTAGCGTAGCAGGACTCTGCTGACTGTACCTGGGTCTGTAACAATACAGTAACAGGATGGAGCTAGCGTAGCAGGACTCTGCTGACTGTACCTGGGTCTGTAACAATACAGTAACAGGATGGAGCTAGCGTAGCAGGACTCTGACTGTACCTGGGTCTGTAACAATACAGTAACAGGATGGAGCTAGCGTAGCAGGACTCCTGACTGTACCTGGGTCTGTAACAATACAGTAACAGGATGGAGCTAGCGTAGCAGGACTTGCTGACTGTACCTGGGTCTGTAACAATACAGTAACAGGATGGAGCTAGCGTAGCAGGACTCTGACTGTACCTGGGTCTGTAACAATACAGTAACAGGATGGAGCTAGCGTAGCAGGACTCTGACTGTACCTGGGTCTGTAACAATACAGTAACAGGATGGAGCTAGCGTAGCAGGACTCTGCTGACTGTACCTGGGTCTGTAACAATACAGTAACAGGATGGAGCTAGCGTAGCAGGACTCTGACTGTACCTGGGTCTGTAACAATACAGTAACAGGATGGAGCTAGCGTAGCAGGACTTGCTGACTGTACCTGGGTCTGTAACAATACAGTAACAGGATGGAGCTAGCGTAGCAGGACTCTGACTGTACCTGGGTCTGTAACAATACAGTAACAGGATGGAGCTAGCGTAGCAGGACTCTGCTGACTGTACCTGGGTCTGTAACAATACAGTAACAGGATGGAGCTAGCGTAGCAGGACTCTGCTGACTGTACCTGGGTCTGTAACAATACAGTAACAGGATGGAGCTAGCGTAGCAGGACTCTGCTGACTGTACCTGGGTCTGTAACAATACAGTAACAGGATGGAGCTAGCGTAGCAGGACTCTGACTGTACCTGGGTCTGTAACAATACAGTAACAGGATGGAGCTAGCGTAGCAGGACTCTGACTGTACCTGGGTCTGTAACAATACAGTAACAGGATGGAGCTAGCGTAGCAGGACTCTGACTGTACCTGGGTCTGTAACAATACAGTAACAGGATGGAGCTAGCGTAGCAGGACTCTGACTGTACCTGGGTCTGTAACAATACAGTAACAGGATGGAGCTAGCGTAGCAGGACTCTGACTGTACCTGGGTCTATAACAATACAGTAACAGGATGGAGCTAGCGTAGCAGGACTCTGACTGTACCTGGGTCTGTAACAATACAGTAACAGGATGGAGCTAGCGTAGCAGGACTCTGACTGTACCTGGGTCTATAACAATACAGTAACAGGATGGAGCTAGCGTAGCAGGACTCTGCTGACTGTACCTGGGTCTGTAACAATACAGTAACAGGATGGAGCTAGCGTAGCAGGACTCTGACTGTACCTGGGTCTGTAACAATACAGTAACAGGATGGAGCTAGCGTAGCAGGAATCTGCTGACTGTACCTGGGTCTGTAACAATACAGTAACAGGATGGAGCTAGCGTAGCAGGACTCTGACTGTACCTGGGTCTATAACAATACAGTAACAGGATGGAGCTAGCGTAGCAGGACTCTGACTGTACCTGGGTCTGTAACAATACAGTAACAGGATGGAGCTAGCGTAGCAGGACTCTGACTGTACCTGGGTCTGTAACAATACAGTAACAGGATGGAGCTAGCGTAGCAGGACTCTGCTGACTGTACCTGGGTCTGTAACAATACAGTAACAGGATGGAGCTAGCGTAGCAGGACTCTCTGACTGTACCTGGGTCTGTAACAATACAGTAACAGGATGGAGCTAGCGTAGCAGGACTCTGCTGACTGTACCTGGGTCTGTAACAATACAGTAACAGGATGGAGCTAGCGTAGCAGGACTCTGCTGACTGTACCTGGGTCTGTAACAATACAGTAACAGGATGGAGCTAGCGTAGCAGGACTCTGCTGACTGTACCTGGGTCTGTAACAATACAGTAACAGGATGGAGCTAGCGTAGCAGGACTCTCTGACTGTACCTGGGTCTGTAACAATACAGTAACAGGATGGAGCTAGCGTAGCAGGACTCTGCTGACTGTACCTGGGTCTGTAACAATACAGTAACAGGATGGAGCTAGCGTAGCAGGACTCTGACTGTACCTGGGTCTGTAACAATACAGTAACAGGATGGAGCTAGCGTAGCAGGACTCTGACTGTACCTGGGTCTGTAACAATACAGTAACAGGATGGAGCTAGCGTAGCAGGACTCTGACTGTACCTGGGTCTGTAACAATACAGTAACAGGATGGAGCTAGCGTAGCAGGACTCTGACTGTACCTGGGTCTGTAACAATACAGTAACAGGATGGAGCTAGCGTAGCAGGACTCTGACTGTACCTGGGTCTGTAACAATACAGTAACAGGATGGAGCTAGCGTAGCAGGACTCTGACTGTACCTGGGTCTGTAACAATACAGTAACAGGACGGAGCTAGCGTAGCAGGACTCTGCTGACTGTACCTGGGTCTATAACAATACAGTAACAGGACGGAGCTAGCGTAGCAGGACTCTGACTGTACCTGGGTCTATAACAATACAGTAACAGGATGGAGCTAGCGTAGCAGGACTCTGACTGTACCTGGGTCTGTAACAATACAGTAACAGGATGGAGCTAGCGTAGCAGGACTCTGCTGACTGTACCTGGGTCTATAACAATACAGTAACAGGATGGAGCTAGCGTAGCAGGACTCTGACTGTACCTGGGTCTGTAACAATACAGTAACAGGATGGAGCTAGCGTAGCAGGACTCTGACTGTACCTGGGTCTGTAACAATACAGTAACAGGATGGAGCTAGCGTAGCAGGACTCTGACTGTACCTGGGTCTGTAACAATACAGTAACAGGATGGAGCTAGCGTAGCAGGACTCTGCTGACTGTACCTGGGTCTGTAACAATACAGTAACAGGATGGAGCTAGCGTAGCAGGACTCTGACTGTACCTGGGTCTGTAACAATACAGTAACAGGATGGAGCTAGCGTAGCAGGACTCTGACTGTACCTGGGTCTATAACAATACAGTAACAGGATGGAGCTAGCGTAGCAGGATCTCTGACTGTACCTGGGTCTATAACAATACAGTAACAGGATGGAGCTAGCGTAGCAGGACTCTGACTGTACCTGGGTCTGTAACAATACAGTAACAGGATGGAGCTAGCGTAGCAGGACTCTGACTGTACCTGGGTCTGTAACAATACAGTAACAGGATGGAGCTAGCGTAGCAGGACTCTGCTGACTGTACCTGGGTCTGTAACAATACAGTAACAGGATGGAGCTAGCGTAGCAGGACTCTGACTGTACCTGGGTCTGTAACAATACAGTAACAGGATGGAGCTAGCGTAGCAGGACTCTGACTGTACCTGGGTCTATAACAATACAGTAACAGGATGGAGCTAGCGTAGCAGGACTCTGACTGTACCTGGGTCTGTAACAATACAGTAACAGGATGGAGCTAGCGTAGCAGGACTCTCTGACTGTACCTGGGTCTGTAACAATACAGTAACAGGATGGAGCTAGCGTAGCAGGACTCTGACTGTACCTGGGTCTGTAACAATACAGTAACAGGATGGAGCTAGCGTAGCAGGACTCTGACTGTACCTGGGTCTATAACAATACAGTAACAGGATGGAGCTAGCGTAGCAGGACTCTCTGACTGTACCTGGGTCTGTAACAATACAGTAACAGGATGGAGCTAGCGTAGCAGGACTCTCTGACTGTACCTGGGTCTGTAACAATACAGTAACAGGATGGAGCTAGCGTAGCAGGACTCTGACTGTACCTGGGTCTATAACAATACAGTAACAGGATGGAGCTAGCGTAGCAGGACTCGCTGACTGTACCTGGGTCTATAACAATACAGTAACAGGATGGAGCTAGCGTAGCAGGACTCTGCTGACTGTACCTGGGTCTGTAACAATACAGTAACAGGATGGAGCTAGCGTAGCAGGACTCTGACTGTACCTGGGTCTGTAACAATACAGTAACAGGATGGAGCTAGCGTAGCAGGACTCTGACTGTACCTGGGTCTATAACAATACAGTAACAGGATGGAGCTAGCGTAGCAGGACTCTGACTGTACCTGGGTCTATAACAATACAGTAACAGGATGGAGCTAGCGTAGCAGGACTCTGACTGTACCTGGGTCTGTAACAATACAGTAACAGGATGGAGCTAGCGTAGCAGGACTCTGACTGTACCTGGGTCTATAACAATACAGTAACAGGATGGAGCTAGCGTAGCAGGACTCTGACTGTACCTGGGTCTGTAACAATACAGTAACAGGATGGAGCTAGCGTAGCAGGACTCTGACTGTACCTGGGTCTGTAACAATACAGTAACAGGATGGAGCTAGCGTAGCAGGACTCTGACTGTACCTGGGTCTGTAACAATACAGTAACAGGATGGAGCTAGCGTAGCAGGACTCTGACTGTACCTGGGTCTATAACAATACAGTAACAGGATGGAGCTAGCGTAGCAGGACTCTGACTGTACCTGGGTCTGTAACAATACAGTAACAGGATGGAGCTAGCGTAGCAGGACTCTGACTGTACCTGGGTCTATAACAATACAGTAACAGGATGGAGCTAGCGTAGCAGGACTCTGACTGTACCTGGGTCTGTAACAATACAGTAACAGGATGGAGCTAGCGTAGCAGGACTCTGACTGTACCTGGGTCTGTAACAATACAGTAACAGGATGGAGCTAGCGTAGCAGGACTCTCTGACTGTACCTGGGTCTATAACAATACAGTAACAGGATGGAGCTAGCGTAGCAGGACTCTGACTGTACCTGGGTCTGTAACAATACAGTAACAGGATGGAGCTAGCGTAGCAGGACTCTGACTGTACCTGGGTCTGTAACAATACAGTAACAGGATGGAGCTAGCGTAGCAGGACTCTGACTGTACCTGGGTCTATAACAATACAGTAACAGGATGGAGCTAGCGTAGCAG